>NC_091673.1:27227954-27530984 GCF_042453785.1 Malus domestica
CATTGGAAATGAAGGAGGCATACAATGTAAACATTGAACACATCTCGTCATTTTACTATCTTTTCTTTTCCTACCCTAGGAATAGCGTAATGTATCCATAACCTAGTAGACTAGTTCTTATATTTGATCCTCTCTAGCTTCCATAGATTTTAATTGTCGTTACATTTCCGTATTTATATTTAAATTCTTTTCCTATGTTACTATGTTTCACGTATTGTCTTTCAATTCAATTTCAATACGTCTTAGTTTACTTTATATTGTTCTTGTTAACTAGTTTATTTCGTACAATTCAATTTCGTACTTGTCATTTTAATTCCTTATTCTACACATTTTACTTTATGTATTATTTTTGTACTTTTTACTTTATTTCAAAACACCTTTCTTGCTACTCCCTTGTCTTTAATTTATTTCATTTCCTAGCAACAAATTTGACATTTTAATTTACTTTAACAATTAATCGAACTTTTGCACACATGGTTTCCATCACTGCGTGGAACACACACCACGAAAGGAGTGAAAGCCAATCAAAGCCTTGTTTTCAAGGGTAGGAAAGAACCTATGCCAATAGGAGGCTTCTTGCTGAGCCATATAAGAGCTTGGTCTGAAGTCAATAAGGCATCATACTCCTCTCATCCCAAGATACTAAAACTTGGTGGTTGTTAACCAAACTTTATACGACCATTCTGCAATCGTAGTCCTAATGGGGCCTTACAATCTGTCACGCCCTGGTACTCCGGATGAAGTGGACATCGCAAGCACCCATGTCATGTCCAACCACTTCCACTTAGATACTAGTCTTTCCAGTCCCATCCTGATTGCCCTCACTCTGCTACACGAAAAGTTTGGGCAAAGTGATTGGCATGGGTGATGTGAATGACCATACTGTGTAGTGGACAGACAGTGATGACCCATGTTGATCAGGGGGCAGATTGCTCTGATTCATATAGTAGAGATATTTGAGTGAACAGGGCCTTACCTCCGATGCAACCATTTTGACAACTCAGAGAGTTGGCAGAACACCCAGGATGATCCCAAAGCCTATAAATAGGCATCCCACTTCTTCACAAATGGTTAGAAATTTTGAGCTCTCTATATACATTAACACCCTTTATACCTATTTTCTGACTTCCTGACGACCGTCAGAGTGTTTATGCCTGGGACCACCCTCTCCAGCGCTCGATTTCATGATCTTTCTTGGTCTTTGTTCTTGCATGTTTGATCATCATTTGCTGCAAAGAATTGGGTCGAATAGTTTGGTGCTTTCATTGAGAGATAAATTCCTATTCCCTTACAAACATGTATACACATACATATTTTCGATCATCTCGATCAACCGAACCCAGTGCAATCTAATCATTTCATAGTTGAGATGGACTCTCCTACCTTTGAGGCTAGTGTTGCGCCTACTGTAACCTTGTCCCAAGTTCCTAGTGTCAAGGGCAACCCTTTTCCTCTGATTATCTTGTATGCATTCGTGGATCCCATTCGAGAAATGCTGGAGAAATTGAGCATCAATATGGAGGGGTTGCGACTTGGCCATGCAACTTCATCCCTTGATACCGAGATACGTCTATTGAGGCTTTATTCTTGTTTGGATTGAGATGCCAACATAGTTCCTGCTATGGGCATGAGTTTCTTTAACATGTTGGAGGAACCCACTCCTGTAATTACAAAGACACCCTTTCGCGCATAAGCTACTTTCATATAGACGCTGCCTACTGTGCAGTTACATGGCACAATGAGCTATACGAAGGCACCCTCGAGTAACCCTGGATGGCTTAAACTTTAATTTTGGTGGACCCAACCAAAATTCGCTCCGAAAGCATGCCACTGATGCGAATCGGAGACAACCTTATCTCTTCAGATCTGGTATGGGAGGCTCCACTAGATAAGTTCACTCAACCCCAAGGAAAGTATTTAAAGGGAGTTTCTGATCCATCTAGTCATGTTATGTCATAGAGAAATGGCTCTATAAAGTTTTAATGACCCTTTGATGTGCAAGCTAGACTCCCATATGGATCCATTCCTGATTTCAGGACTATATTTGAAGAGTTCATGGAACTTTCCTTTGTCGCGATTACCAGATATTCTTTGTTGCCTCTACCTCACTTGAAGGGCCCGACATGATCAATTCCCCATTACATAAATGGCCATGTGCTTGTTTTGGGATCAGTTCCTCCGTAGGTTGTTGAACCTTAGAGGAAAACCTTTTGCATTTGTCTTATAATAGGGCATAGTCTTGGGAATCTCTAAGCATCGAAGTCTAGTAGTAGCCAATGGTGAAGGCTTTATAGGTGATTGTCCTCCAGAATAGTTTTGTCAAACCTCGGAATGGATGTTTATCAGGATACATAGCCCTTGTTCCGAATGGACGAAAAGTAACTGTGGGCTAGAGTAGGAGTGGCAATATAACTTATCTGAAAAGATAACATACTGATACAATTTATGCACAATCCTCCTTACATGGTGACTATCATTCGGACGGGTACGTTATAATGTAAGTCAGGATTTCATCCATCCAACTCTCGCGGGTACTAATCGTAGATACAGACTCTAGTCGGCTTTGATTGACTCTTGGGATTTTTGAGTATTCGAATGGAATGCTTCTTCAAGGTTGATGATTGACTGAGGATTTAAGGTTGGCTAGTGCATTTGTGTGACTATTCTCACTTTGGGGGAGCTGGTGGATGTCATACTTAGTAAATTTGCCAGTAACTCATTGGATTTCTCCAGATATAGAGCCATGGTTGTATGGTGGGCATTATAATCGTTGGTAACCTGATTTGCCACTAGATACCCCAAGAATTTTCCACTAGAGACTCCAAAGATGCATTCTCCATAATAAGTTTCAATCCGTATTGACGGAGTATATGGAAGGACTATGCAAGGTCAGTAAGGTGGTCTCCGCTTTGCTTATTCTTTACCACCATATCATCGATATAACCTCCGTAGTCACTTTGATGTTTTCCATAAAGCTTCGATTGACTAACGTTTGATAGGTTACCCCGACATTCTTCAATCTAAAGGCATTACCCTATAGCAGCAGGTGCCATTGTCGATTATGAATGAAGTATTTTCCTTGTCAGACTTGTGCATGTGGATTTGGTTGTAGCTATCATAGGCGTCCATGAAGCTAAGCCTCTTTAGATCCGAGGTGGAGTTGACGAGTTGGCTAATCTACAACAAGGGAAAGCTATCTTTAGGGCATGCCCTGTTCAAATCCGTGAAATCTACACATACAAACCATTTTTCATCACTCTTCCTTATAAAAAACAACATTGGCCAACCACTCTGGGTGGAACACCTCCACAATAAACTCATCTTACCTGAGTTTGTAAATTTCTACCATGCTTATTTTGCCACGGTTTGGCTTGTGATTTCATTTCATTTTTTCATTACTCTTCCTTATCAATTCCTGATCGATCCTAGGAATGCCTTCCACGGAGTGAGAAAAATATCCCTATTATGTTGTAGGAAGTTGGTGAAGAGCTCAGTCTCATGCTCCAATAGTTTGGCTTTTATCTTGACCCTCCAGTTTGGCTTCTCCAGATTGAGTATCACATCGTCTGTCTCTAGATTGCCCATATTCCAATTAAACTTTCAATTCCAATCAACCAACTTAGGACCTTGAATGACAAGATTATAAAATGATTTTACAGTTAAATTACCTTCACTTGTGGCCAGGGGCGGAGCCACCAAGGGACTAGGGTAGTCCCCGGCCCATCCTGACTTTATCTGAGGTGTGAACCTCATGGAAGAAGATGAAACAAACAACGTCGTTAAGCTGTTTTGATTTTAAATCTTTTCGGCTGTCTAATGAAACGATAAGCTGTTTTGATTCTCAATATTCCTTATTAGATTGAGAACAATTCTAGGCTTAACCCAAAGTGTTATATTGGGCCCATCGCTTCTGAGGTCTTCGACCTATAGCATCCGGCCGATCTTCGGCCTTCAAGAAGTGATCAATTATCAACCAAAAATAAACCTTTAGCCTACACTACATGGCCAAATGAATGATCTTTGTGAAATATTCCCCATCCACCCACTCAGATGTATTTAGTAGACACGATCTCCCACTCTGCATGTCAATCATTCATAGTTGTAAGACCCTAATATGTGGCCGCTTCTGTCTAACTTCGGCGATGCACGAGCCTCACACCCAAGGGCATAAACTTTTGAAACATCTCTTCATAATGATTGTGCCTTAAAATTCGTCATCACACGCAATCGTGTAGCCCTAATTTGAGTGCTTTTTGGCCTCTTTGCTTGGATTTTCAAATTTTCCAATGATTATTAAAGATATCGGTCGGATTTACCCTTCAATCTTCAGATCTGAGACCGTCGATCTTCTCTTCCAGTTGCCTATAAATACCAACTCTGACCTCATTCCAATTTTACGTTTTAAAAATTCCTAGAACTCTTGCCATTTTGCTTTGATAATTTGAAACCTAGAACTCTAATCTCTGAAACCCAGAAACTCAAACCTCTCACCTTACTTCAATTGCTACCAACACTTTCATTACCAAGCTTATTGAAGAGTGTGGTAAGTGTAATGATTTCATTACTCGAAGTGCCATCAAAACTCCTCAATTTGAAGATGAAGCATTTGCTGCTCACCAGATCTTGGGCCCTTTGTTTAAAGATGACATTCCAGAAGTTATCATTGAGATGCTGAAGAGCCATTGCTTAAGTCTTTTACTCTAGGGTTACGATTGGTTGAAATGGGAATTGCTAAACCTCAAGGGGTTTGGCCTTCGACCCCTATAGCCTGGGCTACTTGGGTTAGTTGAATGGAACCACACTTCGGCGCTGACTAAAAATCACTTAGCATTTTTTACACCATTAAACTCTCGACCATCCAGACCAACATGTACTGAGAGTTCCTGATGGCTGCTCTGAGCTTCTGATGCTCGGCCACCAACATTATGTTGCTTCCACTCGGCCTTATTAGACCAACCGTTCTTGACATAACGGTTATCCTTGGCAGCTCTCCATTTGGTCTTCCAGTTGATACCTCTCTTCTTTGGTATCAATTCGACCTGGACTTGAAAACAATCTTTAATGAATGTGCTCTCGAAGTTTTACAGAAGGATAACCAAAAGGAAGTGCTGAAAGACTAAGTGAACAAGCTTCACAAGAACTTTTTCAACTACAGTACATTTATCAGCCACTTCATCGGTCGAGAAAAAGAAAAACTCAAGAAGGGAGAACACTAGGCTTTCTTGTTTTACTGGTACAATAAGTTCATCTTTTGTACCAAGTCAAACAAATGCCTCGTTGAAAACATGCCAGTGGCTGAAGCCCTGGCCAGCGGTCACCATTTGGCCCTTACTCTCACCATCATTGCTACCTCACACACTGCCTAACAAGGGCAATTGTTAGGAAAATCAACCCGTACCAAAACAACCCACTCTAGGTCTTCCAACTTTGGTTACAAGTCTACTTTGCCACTCTAAGGCCAGGGAGTTTTAATTTCGACTCTTCTAAAGTAATAGGCCTTCAACTGGCTTCACCCCCACACTAACTCACTCGGTCGAAGAGATTTTTAAATATTTATTTGGCCTAGACGACCTCACTAACGATGAATTCTTGGTCTATCGTCGAAGAAACTATCATTTCTCTATCAAACTTCCCACATTTGCATGGGAAGAATCAGAAGACGTCGATCTTTGACAAAACTGAGGATCGCTCGTGCTGGCTCGTGACCTCCCTTTCGGTTGTGATGCCTCACGGACCAGTTGGGAAATTTACCATCCCTATTTTCTAACTCAACAGTTAGGCTATCTCCAAGGCTGCCCTGTGCCACTGCTCACTTCCCGCTCACTCCTGCGCTGAGAACAACTCTCTGGTTCCTCGGAAAGAGAATGTGAAGAAGTGGAGAAAGAGTTTCAAGAACAGTGCACCAAATTCCACCTTCGACTGAATACCTTTGAACGCACGGTACTAGTATCTTCGCCGACTGGTGGGATATCTACACCAAAGATTTCTTCAGCATGTCGGTCGAAGAAATCATAAACAAAATCTTTGGCGACCGACCGAAGAAAACTCTTGCTTCAAAATCCAAAGACACAGCTAAAGGTACTTTTATTCCCAATGTTTTTGCTTGCATATATATATATATATATATTTGACCAAAATTCTTCATCCTGACTCTAGATTAGTTTTTCCAGGTGGTCGATCAATAAAGCTGGCCGAAGTGGTTGTAATGGTCGAGGCCAAGAAAAAACTCGCATCTCCCCCAAAGAAGGTTATTGCTGCCGTGACTACCTCAACCCCAGCGGATGTCGTTGCTACGAAAACTAATATCTGGCAAAGTGGCTTCAGTTATGCCAAGTTCGGCGAATACTATTACTGGGCCAATGGTGACGGGTAAACGGCTTCATTCCTCGACTAGAACAACTGTCGACGCCACGTAACCCTCAAAATAGGTGAAGATAAAAGCCAAGAAAAGGGCACGTGAGATCCCCGTCATCTCTAGTTAGGACACAGAAGAAACCACTCTTAAAACCGCTCATCTTCCTCCTGATGCTGAGGTACTCATGGGGATGTTACCAGATCCTTTGGCCTCGATTGCTAACAACATGGCCACTGTACAACCGATGGTAAAACCTGTTGTCTTGGTCGAATAGTCACGCAAAACCTGGCGGTCTAGAAACCTATAATTTAAACTCCAGTTGACCCCCAACTCGACGCAACTGTTGTCGGCCTAGAACCCTACACCGTTCCCGATAAGGCAATGGCCCATTTGGCCGTGACAGCTCCCTCGCCCAATCTAAAGATCATAGCTCTGCTTGTCTTGGACGAAGAGGTATAGGAACACCCTAGCATTCTTCGCATATATCCCTATTGACTTTACTGAAATTTCTAAGTCATGATTATAACGGTGATAACGAGTCGAGTCTTCTAACGAGAAGCCCTCGACCGGCTGGGCAACTGAGTGTTGCTCCCATTCCTCTGGATAAAGGCAAGGATGTTGCATCCTTTATGCCTAGTCCAGGCCAAGGTGATACCCATCCACTGGTCGAAGCGACTAACCGTGCCGACCCTGATGCAGTAGTTAAAAGGCCAGTCATCAAGTCGGCAGTTCCTGCAGAACAAGAAGTGACCGCTATGACGCCAACTCACCCTTAGGACCAAGATCTTAGCATCCCTGTCTAAGACGTCACTTCGGCCTTTGTAAGTCTCTTTTTCATTTTGATTGTTACTTAATCTTATAACGCTAAATCGAAGTAAAAACGTTAACTGTCAGGTGCCCAATCATTCATTCCACTGAACATTTTATGCGCCACAGGGCATTGTCTATATTTCATGGTGGCCTCGGTGGCCATCGAACATAGATAACCTTCATCGGCCATATGAATTGAAGTGTTGTCTTAAACATTGGGCTCGACCATTAAGTTTTCTAGGTTTGACTAATAACCCAAAAGATATGGCCGAAGTCACTTCTCGACAGGTTTAAAAGCAACTTCTCTCATCATTCTTTCCTTTAGATTTTGCTTATCTAATATTCCTTCTTGTGCAGCCTTTATGGGAGGTCGAGCTTAATGCCTATTTTGCCAGCACATCCGGGACAGCCAGTCTTTTTGTAGCCTCAGCCAAGTCTAAATCTTTAACTAAACTTCAAGAGATTGTCTTTCTCAGCTTTGCAAGCTCTTCAAACAAAAAGCCTCAACTCTGTAGGAGAATTCTTGAACACCCTTACAGCTGATGGTCTGGTAAGCATGAAAGCGTTATTCACTTGATGACCGTTATGGAGCGAACTTGGCTATATTTTTAGATTTTTGAGAAAACTCAAAAAGCCAATGAAGACCTAAAAGCTACGACAACCGCTTAAGAAACTATCTTACTAAAACTAGAGGCAATGAAAGTGAAGAAAGAGAAAATGGTAGATCTCGACTGTGAAATTATCGAACTTCAATCCCAATGGTCTACCATTGCGTCTGAGCTTGAGAGGGACTTCGAGGCAAATAAACCCCATTTGGCAGAGTACGCAGTTGGCGCAAAACGGATACCAAAGCTGAAGGCTGACATTAGGACTCAGCAGGTCGAAATCACTATGGGTGAAGTAAAGAGGTTGGAGTTAAAAACTATAATTGAAGCCTTCATTCTTTCGACCCCATAGACTATGTTCTTGGTGCTGACTTATGGGCCGGTTAACTATTATATACATGCACATGTATTTTTTTTTGCCGTCTTAATGAAATATCTTTTATTATTGCATCCTCCAAGTAACTGGATAATACTTTTTTAAGAATTTCCCATTGATTGGCAACTTATGTATTAAACCAGTTCGATCCTTGAGATGATATGCCCCCTTGCCGAAAACCTTGTGTACGATAAATGGTCCTTCCCAATTCAGCGGCCATTTCCCATATCTGAGGTCCTTAATCCCAATTGGCAACACTGTTTGCCAGACCAAGTCACCTTCGTTGAATGTCTTTTGCTTTACTCGTCGATTATAAGATCGCTCAGTGATTTTTTTTGTGCGACTAACAGATTATAGGAAATAAGTCGAGCCTACTCTAGATCCTCTAAATCCTGCCTCATGGCTTGACTATATTCGGCGCTGAACAAACTATTTTGTTTGATAATTTGCAACGAGTTTATACTCAGCTCGACCGGCCAAATTGCATCATGGCCATATGTCAAAGCACATGGAGGTGTTCTTGTTGATCGGAGTGAAGTTCTATATGCCCCTAATGCCTCATTTAATCTTAAATGCCACATGCCAGGCCTTTCATTCATGATTTTCTCGAGAATACCGATCATAACTTTGTTACTTGCTACGGCATGCCCATTCGCCTGTGGGTAATATGGCGTGGATTGTTCAAGCCAAATTTTCAAATTTGCCGTGTAGTCTCCAAACCTATCGACCGTGAAAATTGTGTCGTTATCTGTGATAATCGTTTCTGGGATGTCAAATCTTGTTAACTCAGCATATGACTTTGCTTCCACCCACTTGGTGAAGTAATTTGTTGCTACAAGTATCCACCCATGTTTTGCTGATCCAAATGACTTTGTGATTTTGCCAATCACATCCATGGCCCCTCCTCTGAATGGCCATGGTTTGGTGACTGAATGAAGCAATTTGGCCAAGACTATTTGGATAAGTCCGTGGATTTAACATTGCACGCAACTGTGTGCATATTCTATGCAATCCTTCAAAATACTTGGCCAAATATATCTGTGTCGTCGAAGCAACCATAGGCATTCCATATTCCTTCATGAACCTCAGAAATTACTTGAATGGCCTATTCTGGGCTGAGACATAACAACAACAAACCATCCTCACCTTTTCAGTACAATTCATTCTGGTATACCACATAATTCGTGTCGTGTACCTTTGTCTTGCAATTGTGCTTGCCATTAGGATTATCGAGATATCGTATAATCGACCTTCTCCAATCATCTGGCAACGTTTTGACTATGCAGATACCTACGGGAGCCTCTCGTTCGAGTAATGACGGTAAAGACATAACTCGTGTTTGAATTACGTTGTCTGGTTTAAGAGTTTGTTGATTGACCAAGGCCGGGTATGGACGTCGATCAATTGGTGTGACCTGGCCTACCTCGCCCCTCAAAGTTGTGCTTCGAAGGCGATTTGAGCCAACTCATCAGCATCAGTATTCTGAATTCGAGAGATATGCTTGAATGTGATGCCTATAAATGATCCGGCTAAATAGCTGGCGACTATGTGATAGGGCACCAGAGTATAACTCATGCAACAAAAAGTCCTGTTGAGCTGGTTAATGACAATCTTTGAATCGCTGAGGACAAGTACTCGAGCTGCTTTCAAGTCATGAAGAATATTAAGGTCGATAACAAGTGCTTCGTATTCAGCCTGGTTATTGGTACAATCGAAATCTAACTTGAGAGAAAAATACCATCTATAGTGATCATGTGATTGGATGACAATATTGACACCAGTTGAGGTCGTAGTACTAGACCCATCGAAATACATCGTCCAATAATTTTCACGTGTTAACACATGCTGATAGGGGTGGATTTTTTTGCCAAATTGCCATGTCAACCGAATTGCCAACCGTGCCATACCGATTTTGTGCCAAATTTTTTGTACCAATCAATAATGGTACGGTATTGTACCGTACCGAAATTTCATGGTACGGTATTGGTAATGGATACCATTACCACGGTATTACCGTACCATACCGAAAATACAATATAATTTATAATTTATAATTTATATAATACATAATTATATAACACATATTTATAATATTCCAATAATTTGAAAATAAAACCCTACTTATATTAGCATTGTTGTTGGTGACTTTGATCTCTTAAAATTGTGGAAATCAAACACTAAAGAGTTCCTAATTCTTTCACAAATAGCCAAAATATCTTTGTAACCCCCACTTCTACTGTTGCTAGTGAAAATGCATTTAGTCTAGGGAGGAGGGTTGTGAACCCTTTTAGGGTATCCTTGACTCCTAAAATAATGGAGGCACTAGTGTGTACTAGTGGTTGGCTTAGGGCAAGTGAAGTAAACTTCTACAAGGACCAACGGAAGATATGCTTCAATTTTACAAGGAAATAGAAGAAGAGAAAACAAGAAAGATATGCTTTAATTTTTTTAGTAAATTTGTTATTAAATGGTTTTCAACTTTAATTCTTCTTGCTACTAATTAATATGTTTTCTTTGTTTGTAATGTAGGCTTGACACAAACTCAATCTTCTACAAGTTCAATGCCTCATCCAAAAGCTTCGACATCTCAAGCTTAAATAACTGATCAATGAATTCTCCTTTTTGAAGTTTACTTCCAATTTTCATTTGGTTTGAAACTTTAATTTCTATTTGGATTGTTAACTTCTATTTGTTTTGGTTCGTAACTTCTATTTGGATTGTAAGCTTAATTTTCATGATGAATCTTGATGCTTCATTTGAATTATTATGTGTGTGAATTGTGAATGATGAATAATAGATGAATTTAATCTATAATGTATGAGATAAAGGTACAAAAAAAAAAAGTTTTGCCCTTGAATTGGGTTAAAAAAACAAAAACATATTTTGTCCGAAAACAAAATGGCAATTACCATTGCCATACCATGCCAACCAAACTTTTGGCAATACCGAACTTCGGTATACCGAAAGTTTGGTACGGTAATGGTAATAGATTTTACCAAACCGAAAGTTTGGTACGGTAATTGGTACAAGGGTTTTGGTACGGTAACCATACCGAACCCACCCCTGCTGATTTCTACATCGTTGCCCCCAAATATGTATGGAGAAGGTTGTTGGGCAAAGAAATCTGTTGTGGTCTCATATTTGATGACTTTTTAGGGCACATACTGCAAACTAAATTTAGATAAAGGCATTTTCCATTTTCCAATGCGGCCTTTGACTATTGGTCGAATAAGCATGTAACGAATAACATCAGTTTGGGTAATGACTTGAGTGACAGAGGGGAGTATGTGATGCATGAGTTTGGATGTGGCAAAGAATAAAGCCAAGCAAAATTTCTCGACGGACGAATAATTTATTTCAACCGAGTTGATATTTCGACTGAGATAAAATATGGCATGTTCCCGACCAGTGTCGTTATCTTGTGCTAGGAGACAACCAATGGATTTTTCGGCAGCTAAGATATAAAATTTGATAGACTTGTCGCGCTGAGGAGGCATGAGAACAGGAGGGCTAGTGAGAGAAACCTTAATTTGTGTAAAGGCGTCCTGATGTTCTATCACCATTTGAATCGGTTGGAACCTTTGAGTTTTAGAAGTGTAGAAAAAGCTTTCATTTTTCCTGTTGAATTAGAAGTAAATTGGCAAAGAAAATTGATTTTGTCGAGCAAGGATTGCAACTGTTTCTTTGTCGTCTAAGGTGGAACATCAATAATCACACGAGCCTTGTTCATATCCACCTCGATTCCTCAATAATGCACAAGGAAACCCAAAACATTCCTACAGATAAGCCAAAGGCACATTTAGCAGGGTTCATTTTGAGTTTATGATGGTGCATGCAGAGGAAAGTTAGTTGAAGATCCTCTAAATGTGTTTGACGGCGTTTGGACTTGACTATGACATCATCGATGTATACATCAACAATTGTGCCAATTAGGTCGTGGAAAATGGTATTCATGGCACATTGATATGTGGCACCGGCATTCTTAAGTCCGAAAGGCATAACAACCCATTCGTAGGTCCCTAGTGCATCGGGGCACTGAAAAATAGTTTTATGAATATCTACTTCGGCAATAAAAAATTGTTTGTAACCGGCGTGGCCATCTATGAAAGATAAAATCTCATGGTTTGCTACGACATTGATTAATAAATTTGAAATCAGCATTGGATATTCATCTTTACGGGTTGCCAAATTTAGATTACGAAAATCGATACAAATGCGCAAAACACCACTTTTCTTCAAGATTGGGACAATATTCGCTAACCATTCGACGTATCGAGCTGTCCGAAAAAAGCCAGCTTTTAAAAGTTAAACAAGTTTGTCTTTTATGCCGAGCTGAACTTCGGTCGAGAATTGTCTTGGAGGTTGGTTGAAAGGTTTACATCTAGGTTTGATACGTAGTTTGTGTTCAACTAGTATTTGATCAAGGCCAGGCATCTCATGGTAACTCCAAGTAAAACAGTCTTTAAATTCCTCAAGTAATTTACAAAGTTCGCCCTTCATGGGCTGAGGCAACAAGGAACTAATAAATAAAGGCCAAGGTTCGTCGGCCTTTCCAACATTTATCTCTTCTAAATTATCTTTGACTTTAGCTCGAATATCTTCGAACTCGGCCGTTGCAAATCAAATTTTATCGAATGACAACTCTAGGCCGTTATTCCGTTCAGTGAGGAACTCTACTAAGTTCATGCTAGAATATGGTTGCTTGGAAATGGTGTACTAGTGGGCCAACAACCGTTCCATCGTAGATGAAATTGCGGCCTTTTGTTCATCCCATCGTGTTGCGTTAGTCATTAAGACAATTGGCTAAGTCAGCCAATCCAGGTCTTGCCAAATCCTATTGAATGGTTTGAGCGCCAACCTCAATGGCTTTTTGAATAGAGGTTCTGGTCTGCCTTCCTTCTTCGTTAAAGCCTTGTCAAGTGATATAGCCAACCTGGTCGTCGTAATAACGTGCTTGAATCATGTTGGCTTCAAACGACTAGTTATCGGCCAAATGAATTACGGTCAATTTGCCGTCCAAGAAAATAAGGACCTAGTATAATGACGAAGGGATATAGTCAGTCTGGTGGATCCAGTCACAATCGAACAATGCATTATACTCAATCTTTGAATCAACTATAACAAAAGTGGTCATATGATTTCGACCTGTGATATTTACTTCTAAGGGTAGGACTTTTTTAGTCTGAGATTTATCGCCAACAAAGCTGCTCATGGTCAAGCAAGATGGAATGATTTCATCTTTGGAGTGTCGCAGAGCTTTCATTATAGAAATAAGCATGATGTTGACTGTTGCCCCACAGTCGACGAAAACTTTGGATATTGGATATCCTTCAATATGAGCCGTTACGTACAACGGCTTCATGTGATTAAGGTTGACGGCCAAAAAGCAAGGAAATAACTCAGCTAAGGTTGGTCGGAGCTTCTCTTTGGCAACTACATCACCATCTAAAAAGCTTTGTTGAGACGTGGTTGGTTGGAATTCTGCAGATGGAACATGGACCATGCTAATTTCCATGTTGTCGAGGAATGAGGGCCCCATTAGGTCATGATCTCCATCTTTTGGATCGTTTGGAAGAATGTCTTGATCTTTGGTCACACCAACTACGTCATCTTTAACCACATGTAAAATATGTGCACCTGGCGTGGCTGTTTCATCTTTGGTTTCGACAACTGATTTCATTATCGCTGGGACTTAGTCATGTGTTTGCAAAGCTTTGTGAACCCATTCTTGATATGCGATATGAGCATCTCGTGTGTCTAAATAGGCATCCAACCTTTTAACTCGCTTCATCTCTTCGGTCGTGAGGCCAAATAAGGATACAACCGAAAAAACCTCAAAATGATGTCGCAAATATTGCAGATCATCTAAAAAGAATGGGAGGTCTGCAATGTGTAAATCGGTGTATAGGTTGACGTCGAAGCCGAGAACACTGGCTTCACGAATGTGTTGGAATCTGGCCTTTATCCCCAAATCCGACCATTTTTAAATAATTTGTTCGACATCGGGGCTGATCAAAGCTAAATCGAGAGACTCCTGACATGCCTTTAGGAAGTCGTATAGGTCGTTTGTCAAATTCTACTTGTGAAATTCCCGCATGTATTCTAGAGCCTTACCAAAAAATCGCAAATGGCGATTCCGTCTGACTTTAATCAATGGCTCTTGTGGCGGTAATGAAGGAAGTTTGCTTTCGGCCTTCTTTCTAAAATGCTCAATGTGAGCTTTCATTTCTTCAGGCCGGAGAAAAAGTTTGATTCGTTTCTTTAATTCTTTAATCATGGTTTCAAAATAGCGATCAATTACCTTCTTCCCTTGAAGCAACTCGGTCATGATCGCCAGAGTTTGTCAATCATCCTTTTTTTTGCCATTTATTTAGGATGCCATTTTGGGACTAAAACTTCCTGAGCCGCTCGCCGACGGGCCATGCAGTCCATCCTTTGTCGACTACGTTTCTGGGATTTAGACAAAATAGTATATTGCGCCGGTAAAGGAATTATAACTATACAAACGGTGGTCGCATGGCTTAGGTGGTTTGAATGTTTGCTGGGTTGTGGATGAACTTGAACTTCCAGAGTTGTGTTCATAATAGTCCTCATCATGAAACGGTCCATTGAAATCAAGCCGTCATCTAGCTAAAGGTAGTTTTTAACTATTTCGTTGAGGGCTGAGTTTGTCAAAAACCTTTGTTGGCATTGACCCGAGTCAAGCACTGGCTGAGATTTCACCAAAATCATATGTGCGGGTTGTGGTGATTCGGCTGAAGGTTTCTTTGGTTTTGGCTTAGCTATGATGACTTCTGATTGGCATCTACTACATAAGATCATTGGGCTTTCAGACTTATCTGAATAGAAGTCAGATACTGGCTCAACATAAACTGGATTCGAGAAAAAACTAGGCGAGTCATTTTGGGATAAGAAATCTATTTTCAGACACGGCCAGGAATTCTATTTTGGGACGTGGTATGTTAGGATGTACTCAGCTTTTCCTTTTTTCTTATCCTTCGGCAGATAGGCATCCACCATACCCACCATTACTGAAGGAAAATGATCAGCATCAACCAATATTTGTGTCTTCTCTGGGAATTTCAATTTGCCATTGTCGATCTAGCTTTGAATGGCATCACCGAACATGACGTAATTATTCTTCGTGTGATTGTTTGAGTTATGATACTTGCAATAGGGTTTCCCTTTAAAATCTTCAGCCTTAGGAATGTCATGCCCCGTCCGAAGCTTAATGATCTTTGCAAGTAGTAGCTGGTCAAAGATAGCATCAACCTTGGTGATGTCAAAAGTGTATACCTTTGATGTTTTAATAGCTGCTTCAACAGAGGCCGAACGTGTTTTGACATCCTCAGAACTAGCATGAGTTAGTGCCTTACATACATAAGGTTTGTCAATCACTATCTCAGTTGCGTCTAAAGAAGATATTAACACTTCCATTTTGGGTCGATAAAATTGCTCGTGAATTTCTCAATCAATTCTTCCCAATTTTGTATAGAATTTGATGGAAGGTTGATATACCATATGAACATCGTGCCTGTCAACAAGAAATTAAACAGTCGTAGTTTATGGAAATCATTGTTGAAATCTCCACATTGAGCGATGAATCTAGCCACGTGTTCTAGTGAGGACAAGGATAATTCTCCCGTGAAGAGATTGAAATCTAGGATCTTGAATCCTCAGGGATATTCAAACCTTTCAACAACAGTCGGGTATGGATGGATAAACTTTGGGAATTTCGGCTTTTTTTTTTTCAAGGCCGAATCAATCATTCACTGGACTTCAACCATATCCATAGATGTTATTACTGTTCTTCAGCCAAATTTGGCCTAACTGGTGCTTGGCTCACTGTATGTTTTTCCAAAGATCGATCGTCTTAGGTCGAGTGAATTCCACCTTAGCTTGTACCAGCGACAACCTTTCACCTCCTAAACCAGCATTCTCTAAAAAAGGGTGATGCCTGGGTTGATCAACGAGCTCATTCTCGTGAGCTTTGTTAACTAATTTTTTCAAGCAAATTATTATTCACCGATTTGTTATCACACACCGCTTCAAGAGGTTTCATCGTCATCGGAAAAAAGATTTAGACGGTGCACCAGAAGTTTCATTATCGTCGTTACAATCCTTTACCAAGCCTTCGATAAAACCATCTTTTTCTGCCCTGTTAGTCTAGGTGAAGACCACGACATCATGGCTCTGACCGTCGAGATTAATTTATGTTTCTCGCCGAACCGTGCTTGTGGCTTTAGGTGTCACGGCAACAGGAAGATCTTGTGCCCGTGATGTGATACCTTGGACTGTAGTTTGAACTATAGGTGCTAAATTGGTAGTCGATTTACCCATAATTGTTTTCTTTTTAATGGATCATGTCTCAATGGTCATGAACTTCATAGCTTTAACATTGGGTCCCACTAGGCGTGCTAAAATGTTGACCCTAAAAACTACCTAGCCTACGTGGCGCACATGCCTAGTAATTAAATACGGGGTATGCCAACTCGTAGGTCGAGTTCAGCTGGAGAGTAAAACATGTCAATGTGCCATTTGGTGCGTTGCTGACTTCTACGTTATGCGTTTACAGCAGTGAAAGGAACTTGTCTCGGCCTTCAGGTTTTAGAGCCTGAAGACAAGGCTGCTAATATCTTCGAAGTTCATGAATCGTTGGCACTGGTTCGGTCTCAATAATTATATTTATGCAAATATAATAACGCTGAACTGGTACCAGATTGTACGAACACAAATACTCAAAAGAGATAAGTGTCTTGATTTTAAATGTGGTTCGGCCGTCTGAATGCCAAACTCTAAAATGTACTTGCGAATATTCAGTCATAAAATAAACTCAGCTTTCAATGTGCCGAGCCTGGTAACACCTTATGTTTGTACCATACTTAGGGTCTCCGTATTAGATCTCGTATAAATATTCGGGGGACTCAAATGTAATTATGTAATAAATGAAGGGGCAAATATGTAATAAGTGAGGAGCCCTTATTCTATAAAAGGACCCCTCACTCTCCTCATTGAGGGAGGCCAATTCTTAGGCCTGAGATCCCCAAAGCCTCACTCTCATTACAGAGGCTCTCTCCCTCACAATCCTCTCAAAGAAATACAATATCAGTGTGGACGTAGCCCAAACATTGGGGTGAACCACGATACTCTTGTGTTATTTACTTTCTTGCAGATGCATGGTCGGATTTACGTTGTTCCAAGACCCCTCCGGTTTTGTGCATCAACACCTCACTTCACCGAGAAGGTTGGTCAGATGACCTCTTCCTATAAGGACTTGGAAATCCTCATTAACCAAGACTTGGATAGATAATCAGTCGGTCTCGAAGCAGTGTTGTTTATCCAAATTGAAGGTGCTCCTCAGTCGGCTGATTCTACAGCTTTAGTGCTATTTATCCAAACTGAACATGTCGTCAGTTGCCTCCACAGTGCTGTTTATCCAAACTGAATATGTGTTGGCAAGAAAAAAGAAAATAAAAATCTCAAGGTGTTTGAGAGGTTTGCACAGGGCAGTTGTGTTAATTGGAGGGGGCTTGAATGATGCACTCCCCTTTCTATTTATAGTAGTAATTTCCCTAATGGTCGAGGTAAAATTTCAGTCGGACTAGAACTCCTCAACCCAATATGATTAGGTTTCGACCAATCCTAACTCTCATAGGATTTTGAACCAAGCTCTTTAATCATTTATATTAAATCCCTTGATTCTTGACATCTTTTCGTATTCGAAGCATCCTTAACTTCTGAAGAATCCTTATTGCACTAGGATTCGATCACTTCACCTTTATCCAGGCAAGACCATCTTCTAATAAAATTCAGCCAAATTCTACTGGGCTCGGTCCATGGCAAGGAATATTCCCAATATTTCTTATTGGACCAAGAACACTTCCAGGCTCAGCCCAAAGTGTTATTTTGGCCCAAACAGTCACATATACAAAGAAGCTAATATAGCTACTGACGGATTTGCTACCATCAAACATAACTACAAATCAGTCTTGTATTTGGTTTAACAATTCCCAACACCCACCAAAGTCATATTAGGATACATTAGGACTTGGATGGTTTAAGGACCGTAAAAGATCCACATTGAATTTGCCACCATATTATAGGTTCGTAAGATGTCCGAACATTCCCAAGGTGAAATTTAGTAGTCTCGTTTGCATGCATTTTTGTGTTCATGAAATTAGGAATTCAAATTGATTGTTCACTAAAATGAACTAGGGAAGATGACAACCAATCGGTCTCCTTGTCATGCAAGTTTCCAACATGTAAATATAATTCCTTATGGAATATTTGAATTCCGTCTTCCTTTATTCTCACTAATTTGTAACCAAATTATATAAGGACGTATGCATGCATATTGGTGTTTCTAACTTACCAAACGTTACATTATAGTATATTTCTTCTTAATGTTAAAAAAAGGTTTTATTGTTGGATAGATTAAGAAAACAAAAGGATTAAGTTACTCACATGGGTTAGATTAGAAGGAATAAATATTTTTCACTTTCAGGGATAGGTGTACTAGAATGATACAAACAGTTAGCAGACAGGGAAATTTTGGCATTTTAATGTCGTGCTCTGTGTCAAATCTTCAATTCATTGTTTTAGAAAATTTTAGGTGTCTATGTAGGTTTTCCTTTTTATTTTATTTTCAGAGCTAGAGCCAGGGTTTGATATGAGTATTTAAACAATTTGAGAGGTTATTCTCAAATATATATATATTGGCTATTTACATGTATGTAACACAATCAACATCTCGATCGTACGACATACTTAAGGATAACTATATAAACCACTTAATTGTTAAGTTTCTAGCCTGTATCGTTTTAGGGTTTGGCATTGATTATAAATTATTTGCAATTTATCTTCTTGCATTCACCACGTAGGGAAATGATAAGGACTCTCTCAAAGTGAAATTCTCTATAGACTTTTTATCACCTCATAGTTTAATGTTAATTCTCGTGTCAACAGTAGAGAGTCTCATTTTTAAGAGTTTCTTAGTGTTCTCCACCATGTAAATGACATCTTTCATCCTATCACATACCGAAAATATATATTTATTTTGCACATGGAACAATGCACAAAAAGGAATATAAATAAATACACACACACACACACACCCTTTAAGGGAAATTATTTCTATTTTTATATAAAAAAATGGGGATTAATTGTGAGATTTATTTCACATGAAACTTCAACGATCCGAACTGTCTAATTTGTAAGTCTTGATTCATAGATCATCTTTGCAAAAAATCAATTGCTTATTTAATTATCATGATGAAATTTCAGTGTTTCTTAGAGAATTTGGCTAATAAACAGTTTAAATTGTTAAAGTTTGATGTGGTGTGCGTCTCATAACTAATCTTCACTTTTATAAAAAAATGAGGATCACTTCCCTTAAAGGCTTCCTGTATATGTATACTATGAAATGGGCCCTTTGTCATCGATTTCAAAAGAAAACTATTTTATAACCTTTTTTTTATCGTTGAAATACATTATGAAATGAGCTCACAAAAACATGTATCAAAAGTTGTATGGAAAAATGAAACTACAAATCTGCTCCCTATATATAGATAGTGTGTGTATTGTCTACGTCAACGTGAGAGGCACCCTGACCTTATCAAGTGGTAGTGGTAAAGATATGGACCATTTTAATTAGGTTAATTAGTGTATTTTGGCATTCTATGACTTGCCTGTTAATAAAAATTAATATCATTTAGAGCCTATTAGGTAGAAGTACCCTTTAGAGTTTAGACATTGTCCTCTATCTCTGTGGATTATTTCCACTTCTCTGGTCCTATTTAGCATTAAAGTTCTATAAATGATCTTAAATTTCAATCAAATCGAACAAGAAAAAGCCTATGGTGTCAATGCAATTGAGAAAAACCAAATGGGCTGGCAAGATTTCATATTCTGTAGTTAATATACATAGATGAATAGCTTCTATATAGTTAAAAGACGCTTAAATTCAAAAGAGGAAAAGCACATGTATATATTATAGGATTATCAATTGAAATACTCTCCGACACTGTCATTTAGTCTCAATTTACCATCTGAAACTGGTTTTGTCTTACTTAATCCCCTGAAACTGACATTGTCAACTCTTTTGTTCTCACTTTACCCCATTCCGTTAAAGAACTGTTAAGTTTAAGGTTATTTTAGGCATCTTATTTTTTACACATTTATTTACCTCTAGCCTACACACTAAACCAATCTCAATTTCATTTTTGACAACTCTAATTTAAAGCGAGTTTTGGTCATTCCGTAAAAATTATGTTAAGTAAGAACAAAAATACCTCAATTTAATAAACAATTGGCCAAAATGATTTAACAAAAATTGAGGGTATTTTTTGTTGGTCATCCTTATTTAATGGAGATTTTTCATAGAATGACCAAAATGATTAACGGTGGACAAACTCAAAGATCAGTTCTATCGATTTCAAATCTCAAGAATCAAATTAAGGAGTTATGCAAATCTCATGGACTATTTTGGCCAAAAGCATTTTTTAAAATAAATTAGTCAATCAATAGAAAAACTCCAAGCAACAAAATCATTATCAACGAATCTAAGGGTTACATTTTTATTATTTTAGTCATTTCACTTGCAAGGCAACCATTTATTGGCACTTTTCACTTGGAAAATACTCATTACAATGGAAAGAAAACAAGATCAACCTATTTCAAGATATCTTTCGAATTGAAATTGGCCTAACCACAAGTTTCACCGATAAAAAAAGATCAGATCAACTACACTAAATATAATCTCAAAAAAAAAAAAATCATTAAGCTATCATGTCCAAAATACTTCCCAAACCAAAAACAACAAAAACATCTAATGAACGTTCACAGTTTGCAACCAATAATTTCACATTGTTCTCAGAATTTTTCTTTTGATTGAATAATTTAGTTTGAAAAAGGCCCTAACTCATGGGATTAGAATTAGGATTGACAAAAATGAAATTGAGATGGGTTTAGTGTGGTAGGTTAGAGGTAAATAGATGTGTAAAAAATAAAATGTCTAAAATACCTTGAATTTAATAGTTCTTTAACGAAATGAGGTGAACTCAAAATAGTTGAAAATGTCAGTTTTAGGGGGCAAAGTGAGACAAAACTAGTTTCAAGAGGTAAATTGAGACTAGATGACAGTTTCAAACGCATTTCAATTAGGGTTTTTATCATAAATGGTCCCTGAAATTGATCCACCTCATCAAGATGATCCCTGAAATTGAAAATTATTGTTGATGTATGCGGGGGCAATTAAAGAAAGTTGCAAAAACTTTCTAAAATTATAACAACTTTTGTAGTATATATCTACATAATACAATAAAAAATAAAATAAAATGAAAAGGCAAGATATATACTTTGTAGAAATGTATATAACAAGTTGTTAATGTAGGGTCTTTTTCAGCCCACAAAATAGTGTAGGCTGAGAAAGAGACCACACATGGCCCAATTAAAGTCAAAGACCAAAGAAGATTGAGAAGCCCAAGGCCCAAGGGAGTTAAAAGAGGATATGCCCAAGCGCTAAGACCGACTACTCACTAGTTCAGTTCGAGCAAGCTACATAAAGTACTTTCCGACCGCCAGAGACATTGGGAAGGCTGACAACTTTATAGCACAAGGTCTTAGGAGCAGGCATACTCAAACACTAATTGGCCACGTGTCAATCAATAATCAAAACCAAAGACATAAAGGTGGTCAGGCCACTGCTTATAGTGACATGGTTAATTAATCAACGTCGAGCAGGCCTCTTAGCCCACATTGATCTAAAAGGGCATCCACTCCTCGACTCAACAAACGTCAGTTCATCGCCGAATATTGACTGATGGTTAAAAAAGTTGTCAGCATGTTGGTCAATGTAAGTGGCACATTAAAAGCTAGAAAGATAAGAGAAAGGCTTTTTGGGTTCATTAATGGCCTATAGAAAATGGTGGTAACCTCTTGTAGGGGTTCATACAATTGAAGCTAGATAGAATTATAGTCTTAGCCGAGCATTATATATAACCTTTGAAATCAATATAATCCAAGCAACATTATGGATGCAGCCTAGTTTTGAAGGGTGAACCACTTAAATCCTGACTCCATTTCATTTTAGTTATTGCCATCTGTGGGAAACGCAAACAATTGGGTTGTGTTTTCTACCTTGCTGTCTTAGGAACATTCCTCGATAGTGCTTAACCAAGCAGAAGAATCAGCATGGGGATGAGAAATAAAGCCTTTTCTAGTAGGTCCAAAGAGCCGTACAAGAAGACGAGAAGATAAGGTTAGGCTTGCCAACTTGGAGGAAAAAATGAATGATATCCTTATCGGCGTCAGAGAGATGAATGAGGTAATGAGCCTCCTCTATGCTAAAAAAACCTTGCTTTAGGAAAAAGATGTTGACGTCCTAGAACAAATCACTTAGACAAACAAGAAGATTGAGAGCACATCCCGACTTGGGGCTGATCCTACCAACGACCTAACGAATGCAGGTCCTCCTACCCTAAAGGATGTTGAGAGTTGAAGTGAAGATGCCCGTGAAGTCATAAATAGCAATCTTCGAGTAAAGGAAAACGCTTGGGTAAAAAGGGCACAAGTTGCGGATCAGGTATCCAAGGGCTTGACCGAGAACCCGCACGATCACCTCAACTTGATGAGCACCTTAAGGGAACTCATGGGTAAGGTGATGAAAAGTGTTTGAGACTGATTGTGAAACAGGGCTTCCAAGCTCAAAAACCCCAGCTACTCCAAATAAGAGTTTCCTTAACCATTCTCCAAGGACTTGTTCAATGAACCGACAAGTAGCAATACCTGAGCACTAAAAATGAAAAGCTACAGGGGACTTACAAATCCATACAACCATCTTGACAGATTTATCTACGTTGTTGAGGGTCAAGGGAACAATAGCGTCACCAAATGTAGGTTATTCCCGACCACCTTTAGAGGAGTAAACATATATTGGTTCAAACAGATAGCGCTGAGATCAAACAAATAACCCAAGGCCCAAGAGAGTTAAAAGGGATATGCCTGAGTGCTAAGATCGACCACTCACTAGCTCAGTTCAACCATGCTATATAAAGTACTTTCTGACCTTTAGAGGTCTGTTGTGATTTACGGCTTAAAATGAGGATGATGCAGAAATTAAGTTTGTTTACTTATTTCGTTTGGTGTTCTCTTTGGGTTTCAATTTGACTTTTGGTTGAATTCTTTGCTTGGTGGAGAGATTTTGTTAATTACCTATTTGATTAGGATTTGAATCACTTCCGATTAGGATTATGATTCTCTTGTAATCTAAGTACTTTATAAAAAGGACCTTAGGGTTTGGTTATTTTGTGTGCCGGCACTATTGGTTTAGAGAGTTTTCTCTAATTGGGTTTTGGATGGAGGTCACTGTTTGGAGTCATGGGTGTCTAGAAAGTTCATGGCTCATTCGTTTGGCAAATTTGTTAGAATCAATTTGTGAGTTTGTGAGTTAACGAGCATTTGGGAGAATTTTCTCCATTTTGTTTTGGGTTCTTTACCAGTTTGGTTTTGGGTTTGTAATTTGTGGGATTTGGGTTTATGAGAGTTAAACATTCTTCCGCTTGACCATAAAAGTACAACAAGTGGTATCAAAGCCCTAGGTTTTGACTTGGGGTTTGTTTGTCATTGATGATGAACCTTTTTGTGGATTTGGTGAAATTTGATATTTGAAGAATTTGAGGGGAAGAATGACTTTGGTATTTGGCAATTGAAGATGCGTGCAGTGTTAGTTGAACAAGGACGTTTGAAAGCGCTAAGGAGAAACGACGACCTCTTGGAGCAGGCACTTGGAGCTATCTTGTTGTTGTTGATGTCAAATATGCTTCGGAGTTATGGCTCAAGTTTGAGGACTTGTTTACCCATCCCATGTGGTTGTCTTTGAGGCAAAATTTGTTCACTCTGCATTGTCATATGATGGAGTTTGATGTTCTAGACTTTGGTGAAGTGCTAGTTCGCATTTTTGGTCGTTTATTCAGGCTTTACATAGATTTTTGGCTCGTATTTGTTAGTTTCCATAATGAAATTTGTTGGAGAAGGTGTTGGAAGAAATTTCAAGTTTTGCAGACTTCTAGATTTTTTAAGTCGTGGTGGAGATCAGTTTTCGAAATAATTGGTGCACATTTATGTTTGTATTTGTTATCCCAATTTGAAATTTGATTTGGAAGTTTGATAATTTCTTGCCGAAGTGGAGATTTTTGTGATTTACTACTTGAAATTTGGATGATGTAGAAATTAGGTTTGTGTTACCTATTCCGTTTGGTGTCCTGTTTGAGTTTAGATTTGGCTTCTTGGTTGGATTCCTTACTTGGTGGAAAGATTTTGTAAATTACCTATTTGATTAGGATTTGGGTTAACTTCCAATTAGGATTAGGATTCTCATTGTAACCTCTAAGTCCTATATAAATAGGACCTTAGGGTTAGTTTATTTCGTGTTCCGTTACCATTGGTTTAGAGAGGTTTCTCTAATTGGGTTTTGGGTGGAGGTAACCATTTGGAGTCATGAGTGTGTGGAAAATTCAAGGCTCGTTCATGTGGCAAATTTGCTAGAGTTAATTTGTGAGTTTGTGAGTTAGAGAGCATTTGAGACAATATTCCCCGTTTGTTTTCGATTCTCTAATCGTTTGGTTTTGGGTTTGTAATTTGTAGGATTTGGGTTTGTGAGAGTTTAACACTCTTTTGTAATCTCCGTTTGTTTAGTGAAATTCCTTGTCGTGCTTCACCTGTGGACGTAGGCTTTATGTCGAACCACATTAATCACTTGTGTTCTTATTTTGAGATTGTTTGTTTTAGCTTTCGCCTACGACGTTTGATATTTGGTACTTTGTTAGAATCTGCTTCCGCTTGCGTGTAAAAGTACAACAAGACATGTGGGAAGGTTGACAACTTTATGGCATGAGGTCTTAGGAGAAGGCCTACTCAAACACTAATCAAGCCACGTGTTAAACAACAACAAAAAGCAAAATTCTAGGAAGGGACATAAAGGTGGTCGACCGTTGCTCGAAGTGACATGGTTAACTAATCGAGGCCGAGCAAGCTGCTTGTCACACATTGGTCTAAAAGGGAATGCAATCATAACTAACCAAATGTCACTTCACCGCAAAATATCGACTGATAGTTAAAAAAGTTGTTAGCACATTGGTCAATGGAATTGGCACATTAAATGCTAGAAATGTGGGAGAAAGGCTTTATGGGTTCATTGAGGGCCTATATAAAGCGGTAAAAACCTCTTGAAAGGGGGTCGGACAACTGAAGCCATATAGAATTCTAGTCTTAGCCAAGCTCTATTTGTAACATTTGAAATAAATATAATCCGAGTACCACAATGGATGTAGCCTAATTTTGAGGGGTGAACTACTTAAATCATGAGTCCATTCTATTTTAGTTCTATCCTAAAGCCCACCAGGACTAGTTGTTTTAGTTTATTAACCTGCAAGTTTTAAGCGTTAGCAATAGTCAACATAGATTAGTTTGGAACATTAAGTATCAAATACAACAACAACAACAACAACAACAAAGCCTTTTCCCACTAAGTGGGGTCGGCTATATGAATCCTAGAACGCCATTGCGCTCAGTTTTGTGTCATGTCCTCCGTTAGATCCAAGTACTCTAAGTCTTTTCTTAGGGTCTCTTCCAAAGTTTTCCTAGCTCTTCCTCAACCCCTTCGGCCCTGAACCTCTGTCCCGTAGTCACATCTTCGAACCGGAGCGTCAGTAGGCCTTCTTTGCACATGTCTAAACCACCGTAACCGATTTTCTCTCCTATTTCCTTCAATTTCGGCTACTCCTACTTTACCTCGGATATCCTCATTCCTAATCTTATCCTTTCTCGTGTGCCCACACATCCAACGAAGCATCCTCATCTCCACTACACCTACGTGTTAATGCTTCACCGCCCAACATTCTGTGCCATACAGCATCGCCGGCCTTATTGCCGTCCTATAAAATTTTCCCTTAAGCTTCAGTGGCCTACAACGGTCACACAACACGTCGGATGCACTCTTCCACTTCATCCATCCAGCTTGTATTCTATGGGTGAGATCTCCATCAAATTCTCCGTTCTTTTGCAAGATAGATCCTAGGTAGCGAAAACGGTCGCTCTTTGGTATTTCCTAATCTTCGATCCTCACCCTTAACTCATTTTGGCTTCCGTTTGCACTGAACTTGCACTCCATATATTCTGTCTTTGATCGGCTTAGGCGAAGACCTTTAGATTCCAACACTTCTCTCCAAAGGTTAAGCTTCGCGTTTACCCCTTCCTGCGTTTCATCTATCAACACTATATCGTTTGCGAAAAACATACAACAAGGAATATCATCTTAAATATTAAGTTTGTGATCTTCGCTAGATTGCTCCGGTCATTAGTGTGGATAAGTATGTAAATGGATAGAGACAGGAAGCAAACACAAGATGTACGTGGTTCACCCAGATTAGCTACTTCCACGGAGTAAAGGAGTTCTCATTAATTGTGAAGGGTTTACACAGTACATAGGTTCAAGCTCTCCTTTAGTGAGTACAAGTGAATGATTTAGTACAAATGACATTAGGAAATATTATGGGAGAATGATCTTGTAATCACGAAACTTTTAAGTACCGAAGTGTGGTATCGTCTTCACTTGCCTTATCTGTCTCATAGGTAGATGTGGCATCTTCTTTGGAAGTACTCTTCCTCCCTCCAGGGGTGGTATCTTTAGCTGGTGGAGATGCACAAGGTAATGTATCAATTTCACTTGACGCTTACTTGTAGTTTCAGGCTTGGTTAAGCGCGATACAAACCATGTAGTAGGAGTTTCCCAAGTCGCCGAGCTAAGGGATCTGCTAAAAGAGGTGATAGACAAGGTAAGCAATCAGAGCTCCAAGTAATCAGTCCCAGATCAAAAGTTTGATTTCGAGTTCTGGCTGATTGTTATCCTTCTCCTTATCTTGCAGGCAGCATGAAGGATAAAGAGAAAAGGAGAAAATGTGATATGAGATACTTTTGCTTTTGAAGAAGTAACTTTCCACAGGCTTATTCTTGAACTGGGCTGGAGGGTTTTCTGGTTTCAGCCAGAGTATAAGGCCGGCTGAAGAATTTGAGGGTCAAAACAAGTCCATCAAATCTAGAGTACGTTCGATCCTGCTGATATGGGATACTTTTGCTGTTGACAAAGTAGTGGATGTATCGGCACGTGTTCTGTTGCGCTTGTCTCCACATGCTTCCTTGTATCCTTCTCACTTGCCCTATTTGTTCCTCAGGAAGATGTGGTATCTTCTCGGGAAGCATAAGATGTTGAAGATGAGTACTCGAGAGCAATGCCAGGTAAGTAATCAGGTAAGGGGTTCCAGGCAGTCAGTTCCGGACTGGAAGCTTGATTCCAAGTGCTGACTGATTGCACTCTTTCTCCTTATCTTGCAGGTAAGAACAAGGCCAAAGGAAAAGACAGGGAAAAAACATGATATGGGATACTCTTGCTTTTAACCTTGATGATATGAGATATTCTTGCTCTGGTGTAGCTTGTTTGCAGAGGTATTCTAAGGGGGAAAGAAAGCTGAGTATTTCGAGAGGCTTCGTTAGGAGTGCCCTGTCAGATATGAGGAAGGGTTGAGCATTTTTGCAGGTCTGCCTGTCCGTTGAGGATGGAGGTCGACATATATAGGAGTCTCCCTAACAACAAGGAGTAATGCTATTCCTTTACCCTGCTTGGTCATAGCCCGGTAGTGGGAGCTGCCAGCTTCACGTGTTTTAACTCTGTCAGAGCACTTTGAAAAAGTGGTCTGTGGTATCTGGAAAGCTGATGTTACGTGTAAAGATTACACACAAGCTTTATCCAAGAAGATCTGGCTCTTGAAGTTGAGAAAGTGGTGTGAGGATTACAGACAAGCTTTATCTAAGGGGCTCTCGAAGTTGAGAAAGCGGTGCCTCTTCGGTTTTCGAACAAGCAATCCTGTTGGGGATCTGTCTCTCGAGATTTGGAGAACGGTGCCTCTTCGATGTTAGAGAAAGCAATCCTGCTAGGAGTCTGGCTCTCGATATTAGAAGAGCGGTGTCTCGTCATTTTTTGAGAAAGTAATCATGTTGGGAGTCTGGCTCTCGAGATTCGGAGGACGGTGCCTCTTCGATCTTGAAGCAAGCAATCTTGTTAGGAGTGTTTTCTCGAATGTGAGTAAAGGTTAGGCCTGTTTGCTAGTCTACCTTGCCACGGAGCACAAAGGTTGACACACAGGAACTTTCCAATTATCCAGCAGTGGTCCTGTTCCTTTACCCTTGTGGGTAATAATATGGTAGCTAGACCTTCAAAATTTATGTGTCTAAACTTTGTTAGTGTTGTTTCTTTGCTATTCTTTTACCCTTCTTGGTCATAGCGATGTAATGGGAGCTGCAATCTTCACGTGTCTTTTTGGCAAAGTTATATGTGGTAGCCGTGAGCTGATGTTGCTTGTGGAAAGTGGATGATTGAACAGTAACATTCACGTGCTTTCTACTTCACCAGAAATCTTCGACAGAATGCCCGTAATTTCCGCAAAGTTGAGTGTGCATGTGACAGGTGCTGACAAGGCTGAAAAAGCAGGTGCTTCTTCGATTTCTGAGATCGGCCCTCGTGGTCTCTGAGCAACCCAGCTTTGAGAAAGCAAGCGCCTCTTCGATTTCTACGATCGACCTTCGTGGTCTTTGAGCAGCCCAGCTTTTGAGAAAGCAAACGTCTCTTCGTTTCCTGAGATCGGCCCTCGTGGTCTCTGAGCTGCCCAGCTTTTGAGAAAGCAAACGCCTTTTCAATTTCTGAGCAGGCGCCTCTTCGATTTTTGAAGCTCCATTGAGTGCAGATTTTTATAGAGACTGGTATTAAGTTCCAAAACACACTTGAATCTCCACCAGTAGAAGCTTCCTTCTTGCATTTCTAAGATCTTGATTTATCCGACCTCTTCTCTCTTCAACATCTTTGAAAATGTCTGGCCCCTCCGATCGTCGTTTTGACTTGAACCTTGTTGAAGAGGCAGCCACGCCTTCTCTAGACAACATATGGCGCCCATCCTTCTTATCCCCTACTGGTCCTCTTACCGTTGGGGATTCCGTGATGAAGAATGATATAACCGCTGCGGTGGTGGCCAGGAACCTTCTCACTCCCAAAGATAGCATACTAATTTCCAAACGGTCTGATGAGTTGGCTGTTAAGGATTCTCTGGCTCTCAGTGTTCAGTGTGCAGGTTCTGTGTCTAATATGGCCCAACGCCTATTTGCTCGAACCCGCCAAGTTGAATCATTGGCGGCTGAAGTGATGAGTCTCAAACAGGAGATTAGAGGGCTCAAGCATAAGAATAAACAGTTGCACCGGCTCGCACATGACTATGCTACAAACATGAAGAGGAAGCTTGACCAGATGAAGGAATCTGATGGTCAGATTTTACATGATCATCAGAGGTTTGTGGGTTTGTTCCAAAGACATTTATTGCCTTCGTCTTCTGGGGCTGTACCGCGTAATGAAGCTCCAAATGATCAACCTCTGATGCCTCCTCCTTCTAAGTTGCTGTCCAGTACTGAGGCTTCGAATGATCTCCCTCCGGTGCCTTCTCTTTCTGGGGCTCTACCGACTGCTGAGGCTTCTCCTAAGCAACCTTTGTGAAGGCTCCCTCTTGTTTGTTTATTTTGACTCATGTATATGTACATATTTGTAACTTATTGGAGATATCAATAAATAAGCTTTGTTTAATTTCAACGTATTGTGTTAAATACACCAAAGCCTTCTTCGCTAAGTTCTTTGAATTTTTCTTTTGTTGAAGCTTGTATGTTGAAGCTTTGTGAGTAGAGCATGTAGGTTGAGGTAGTGTTCCCTTAATTTCCCGAGTGGGGAAAACTTCTCGATTGGAGACTTGAAAAAATCCAAGTCACTGAGTGGGGTCGGCTATATGAATCTTAGAACGCCATTGTGCTCGATCCTGTGTCATGTCCTCCGTTAGATCCAAGTACTCTAAGTCTTTTCTTAGAGTCTCTTCCAAAGTTTTCCTAGGTCTTCCTCTACCCCTTCGGCCCTAAACCTCTGTCTCGTAGTCGCATCTTCTAACCGGAGCGTCAGTAGGCCTTCTTTGCACATGTCCAAACCACCGTAACCGATTTTCTCTCAGCTTTCCTTCAATTTCGACTACTCCTACTTTACCTCGGATATCTTCATTCCTAAACTTATCCTTTCTTGTGTGCCCACACATCCAACGAAGCATCTTCATCTCCGCTACACCTATTTTATGTACGTGTTGATGCTTCACCGCCCAACATTCTGTGCCATACAGCATCGCCGGCCTTATTGCCGTCCTATAGAATTTTCCCTTAAGCTTCAGTGGCATACGACGATCACACAACACGCTGGATGCACTCTTCCACTTCATCCATCTAGCTTGTATTCTATGGTTGAGATCTCCATCTAATTCTCCATTCTTTTGCAAGATAGATCCTAGGTAGCGAAAACGGTCGCTCTTTGGTATTTCCTGATCTCCGATCCTCACCCCTAACTCATTTTGGCCTCCATTTGCACTGAACTTGCACTCCATATATTCTGTCTTTGATCGGCTTAGGCGAAGACCTTTAGATTCCAACACTTCTATCCAAAGGTTAAGCTTCGCATTTACCCCTTCCTGAGTTTGATCTATCAACACTATATCGTCTGCGAAAAGCATACACCAAGGAATATCATCTTGAATATGTCCTGTTAACTCATCCATTACCAACGCAAAAAGGTAAGGACTTAAGGATGAGCCTTGATGTAATCCTACAGTTATGGGGAAGCTTTCGGTTTGTCATTCATGAGTTCTTACGACAGTCTTTGCTCTTTCATACATATCCTTTATAGCTTGGATATATGCTACTCGTACTCCTTTCTTCTCTAAAATCCTCCAAAGAATGTCTCTTAGGACCCTATCATACGCTTTTTCCAAATCTATAAAGACCATGTGTAAATCCTTTTTCCCATCTCTATATCTTTCCATCAATCTTCGTAAGAGATAGATTGCCTCCATGGTTGAGCGCCCTGGCATGAACCCGAATTGGTTGTCCGAAACCCGTGTCTCTTGCCTCAATCTATGCTCAATGACTCTCTCCCAGAGCTTCATTGTATGATTCATTAGCTTAATACCCCTATAGTTCATGCAATTTTGTACGTCACCCTTATTCTTGTAAATAGGCACCAAGGTGCTCTTTCGCCACTCGTTTGGCATCTTCTTCGTTTTCAAAATCCTATTGAAAAGGTTAGTGAGCCATGCTATACCTGTCTCTCCCAAGGCTTTCCATACTTCAATCGGTATATCGTCTGGGCCCACTGCTTTTATATGCTTCATCTTCTTCAAAGCTACAACCACTTCTTCCTTCCTGATTCGACGATAAAAGGAGTAGTTTCTACACTCTTCTGAGTTACTCAACTCCCCTAAAGAAGTACTCCTTTCATGTCCTTTATTGAAAAGATTATGAAAATAACCTCTCCATCTGTCTTTAACCGCGTTCTCTGTAGCAAGAACCTTTCCATCCTTATCCTTGATGCACCTCACTTGGTTTAGGTCCCTTGTCTTCTTTTCCCTTGCTCTAGCTAGTTTATAGATATCCAACTCTCCTTCTTTGGTATCTAGTCGCTTATACATATCGTCCTAAGCCGCTAACTTAGCTTCTCTCACAGCTTTCTTCACCTCTTGATTCGCTCTTCTATACCTTTCACCATTTTCATCGGTCTTATCCTTGTATAAGGCTTTACAACATTCCTTCTTAGCCTTCACCTTTGTTTGTACCTCCTCATTCCACCACCAAGATTCCTTTTGGTGTGGAGCAAAGCCCTTGGACTCTCCTAATACCTCTTTTGCTACTTTTCGGATACAGCTAGCCATGGAATCCCACCTTTGGCTAGCTTCCCCCTCTCTATCCCACACACACTGGGTGATTACTTTCTCTTTGAAAATGACTTGTTTTTCTCCTTTTAGATTCCACCATCTAGTCCTTGGGCACTTCCAAGTCTTGTTCTTTTTTCTCACTCTTTTGATATGTACATCCATCACCAACAAGCGATGTTGATTAGCCAAGCTCTCCCCCGGTATAACTTTGCAATCCTTACAAGTTATACGATCCCCTTTCCTCATTAGAAGAAAATCTATTTGTGTTTTTGACGACCCACTCTTGTAGGTGATCACATGTTCTTCTCTCTTCTTAAAGAAGGTGTTGGCTAAGAAGAGATCATATGCCATTGCAAAATCCAAGATAGCTTCCCCATCCTCGTTTCTCTCCCCAAAACCATGGCCACCATGAAAACCTCCATAGTTGCCTGTCTCCCTGCCCACGTTTCCATTTAAATCTCCTCCTATAAATAACTTCTCCGTCTGAGCAATTCCTTGCACCAAGTCTCCAAGGTCTTCCCAAAATTTCTCCTTCGAACTCGTATCCAACCCTACTTGAGGTGCGTACGCACTAATCACATTGATGAGTTCTTGTCCTATTACAATCTTGATTGCCATGATTCTATCTCCTACACTCTTGATATCTACAACATCTTGTGTCAAGGTCTTGTCCACAATGATGCCAACATCGTTTCTCGTTCTATTTGTGCCCGAATACCAAAGCTTAAACCCTGAGTTTTCTAGATCCTTTGCCTTAAGACCAACCCACTTAGTTTCTTGTAGGCACATAATATTTATCCTTCTCCTCACCATAACTTCCACTACTTCCATAGATTTTCCCGTTAAGGTTCCTATATTCCACGTTCCTAAACGCATTCTACTCTCTTGAACTCTACCCTTCTGTCCTAGCTTCTTCACCATCCCCCGTCTAATAGGATCAAAGTACTTCTTTTGTGTGTCCTATGTAAAGTTGATAGGAGCATATGCTCCCAAACAACTTTGAGTGGAGTCGTTCGAAAAGAAGTTTCTATGGCCCCCTTGCTCATTTAACACTGCATCTGGGTGCCGATGGAGATACAGCGACCCTTGCTCACTTATCACTGTGCTCGGGCCACACAGCGCGCCACTTACGGGTGACGTCCTAGCTTTAGCGCAATTTCGTTCTGGATTCATTGTCATAAGGATTCGACGTAACTGTGGAGTGCCGGCTGTCGACTACCTGACGCTCTCCCCCTCCTCCTTTATCCGGGCTTGGGACCGGCAATGTAAGATAAACTTACACAGGCAGAGTTGAACATTAAGTATCAAATAAGTGGAAAAAAAATCATCAAATAAGTCGCTTAAACTAATACATTATCATTGGACAATTGTTATACAATAGTTGAAAGAGATGCGAAAGAGCAAACTCATGATATATTCGTGCAAATTCAGTGATATAGGATCTAGACATCCATGAACAAACTCGGAACTTCAGGAATTATTAGGGTTGGTTTGGTATTGCTGTGCTTTGAAAAAAAGTTGTGAGAATAAGCGGTTGTGCTGTGAGAATAAGCGGCTGTGAAATAAATCAGCAAAGTGTTTAGTAAACTTTTTTGTAAAAGTGCTTTTGGAAAAAAAAAAAAAGCAGTCTGATAGTGGGTCTTTTCATTGAAGGAGCACTGTAGCTCCGTGTGCTTTGAAAAAAGGAAGTTTTAACGAAAAGCCCACGGTACTGTTCACTTTAACGAAAAACCACATTTTTACACTAAAAAATCAAACCCGCTACTATTCACTTTACCTTTTATTTTGTCCTTATCATTAAAACTCAAAGTTTTTAAGCCCTTTTCATTAGTTTTCCTTTGAAAAAAAGCCAGTTTTCCAAAGCTGCAAATAGATGCTTCAGCTTTTCCTTTGATTTCAGCTTATTCTCATAGCAGCTTCCAAAATAAACCATTTTTTTTTAGTTTACCAAACTCTTAAAACCCTTACAACTTTTTTTCATGGGTGTTTTTTTTTTAAGCACCTTACTTCCAAACCACCCTTTAGTCTCTTGAAGCGCATTTTCTACAAGAAGGCCGACCCATTGGGACATATTATTGTGTTCTTAAGCGTATATGAAGGAAACCGACTATCGTCGTCCTGACCATATGAAGAATGATAAAATTTACTTGTCACACACTTGACCTGATAGTACATATGTTGTGTCGAAGAACGGTCATTTGAGTATTGATGGGTAATCCATCATCTGTTAGCGTTAGTTGGCCTATATTGTAATCCATCATCTAGCGATTAACAGCTGTGGAAGTTTTAAAACAGAATATCGATAGTCACTGTTGAAGCCGCTGGCCAATTTAGAATATCAATGGAATAACAACGTACGAATGATAATCCAGCGAAAACCATCAAAGTGTGCCTTCAAATCTAGGCATAATAGTTGATTATTTCTCTATTTCATCGTAAATGTGCGCACAACGAAGCATGGTTTAGCTCGCCGGATTGTCAAACGGCGGCAGACCCCAATCGCTTGGGTTTAAATCCAATAGGGATTTCAAAACTTGGTCTGCAATATCATAAAAACAGCTGTCCAGTCTTGGATCTGGAACCATTACAACCTTCCTGTTTAACACGTGATGATAATATTAGTAAAAACCAGAACCAAATATTCAATTGAATCAAAGTTTGTATTCTAGTTTTTATAGATATAATATTCGCACGGAGATAGGGTAGAACGTTAAACATTGCAGCATAAAAGCAGGGACTGTATATTTAAATCGACATAAAGTTCAGATGACTTCTATTGGCGATCATTCATTTGAGATGCCACCAAGAACATGTCATAAAGAGGCTTAGATTCTAATGTAAAGGCGACTCAAGGTAGGGCACTGGTAGAGAAGACAAATTAGCCTATTTGGTGCAAGGGCCTTCCTGGTTGAGTCAGAATCAAGCGATGAATTCATGTTTGAATTCTGTTTGTAGTTTAGGTAATCTAAGATTATTTATGTATTTGCAAGCGTATGTTCTCTACCTTCGAGGTATTCATTTCAGTACTAAAGACTTGTCATTCCCTAACATTTATGAATGCAATGCGTATTACCTAACACTCAGTTCAATACTAAAAGAAACAAGGCCTCATTAAAAGACCTCAGGACAAATTTTGTAGCCCTTCTGACAGTGGTTAAGCTACATACTGCAATCCAATTCCGCCAACAGCACAAGTTCTTTTGTTTCATGGCAATATGATCAATGGATGCAGGCAGAAGAACTATGTCAGCTCAATCCCCTTTGGTTGGAAAGAGGAAGTTAATACTAGCACAAATAAACCTTCATGCTAAGCTCATCCTTTATTGAAACGACATGAAATATCTAATTTTTTCAAGTCCATTTTGCAATACCTCAAAACGAAATGGCCACCGTATCACTTAAAATTCTTTTTGTATTTACTGTTCTATTCTATAAAATATACACATACATCATATCTTTGATTTGTGAAATTATTAACGGCTAGATGTATGCAGACAGATAAGAATGCCACCAACCAAAACAGCAAATGTACACATGTATGTAGCAATAATTCACTCTTTTAACATGTGAAAGTAAATATGATAAAAAAAATCAGTTATTTATGATATGATAACTGATATCTCACATGTGCAATCAAATTCAAACTACAGCACTTACATTCCAGCATTCTTGGCTGCAAGAACTCCAGCTGGTGCATCTTCAAACACTAGAATTTTCTTCGGATCAATTGGGGAACCCTGTTTACACAAATCTTGTAATCAGTCACTTTTACCTAATCAATTTCTATGTTGACCAAAAATACTAATGTGTAAAGGACTTAATAGTACAAACCATTCTGTACAGATATCCCCATACAAAGAAACTATCATGGAAACAAACGTCACAACCCAATCTTGTTTCTGTAATAACCAAATGATTCCAAGTACTTTGACGTCCTTATTTCATTTGTGCATATGTAGTGTGAATGTGTGGAAAGTACTACATCGGTTTTGTGTTTAATCATATCAGCTATATAGATTGATTATGGAAAACCTCATTAGTGACTAGTCATTTTGGGACACCACGCCAATGTGGCAAGCCGCTCAGGGTCATGACAAGTAATATGACAGAGGAACATATCTGAGATGGTTATACCTCAAATCTTTTGGCTGCAGCAAGGAATACATCTGGTGCAGGCTTCCCTTGTTTAACTTCTGGATCATCGCCAAGGACTAGATGATGCATCAATGAAAAAAGTTTGCCATGTTTTTGTGTTTTCAATTCAAAATGTGTCTTCTGAGAACTGCAAGACATATTTTAAAACGAGTGATGGTTGTAGTAGTCTGGTGAGTTATCATTATAAAACTCCAATCATAATAATGATTTATGACAACGCAAAATGTCTGAAAGGTTTGAAGTTATTGGACATGCTATACATAGACCTAATCTCCATTTGCTAAAATTACAAAATGAAAATTCAAGGAACTATACCCCGTTGCCAAGGCACATGGTATTCCTTTTGCATGAAGATGTCTGATCAAGCGGCTAGCCCCTACAATTTGTACCGAAAAGAATAAATTAAAACTAGCAGACGCGAGCTGTGGCGATGATGATGATTAGCATAAGATAATAATATCCCCGTTCAAAGAAAGTGAAACCTTCATAACTAGCATAAGATTTTAAGAAATGGGGTAACTCATATCCAAGTTATAGAAAGCTAAATCAGATACCATGAAGTTTTGATAGGCATTCGATAGTACATAAGAAGTAAACAAATTTAAGTCTACAGCACTTGTATCTAAGTATTCGTGTTTGTCTGTAAGCATATGAACGGTACCTGGCATGAGCTCACTTGTTGGAAACAAACTCTGCAACACCGCCTCTCTCTCAACTAGAAAACCCTCAGCAGTTAGGGTGTCACTAATTCCAGATTCTTCAACAAACACCCGAGCAGCTTCGATTGCTTTCTTTCCCATCATTTTCGCTTTGAGAGACCAATCAAAAGTTTTATTATACCTAGCAAGTATTTTTTCCTGGACTTCAGTATAAAACTTCTCTGTGTCTGAATCGGCAGAGAAATCATATCCCACCATCAGTTTATTTCCAAGAATCTGGGCAGAAACTATAATTCTCTCCCACTTAACAACCAAGCTATGAGAACCCGTAAATCAACGAAAACGATATTAAAACTGTTATGGCATTAATTATAGTTGAAAATCAATGTACGCAGAACAGACGAACAACGGGACTAATTAACTTTTCCAACAATGATTAGCAACTAAAATTGGTCCACAAATTAATAAAAAAGAAAGACCAAGTGAAAATATCAAGACTATTAGGAGATACACACATATACATACATGGCGAATCCATAAACTTTATACTGGCTGGGCAACGTGCAAATCTGAAGACAACAAAGGATGCCACAACGTGCGTCCGCATAAATATGTGTGTGTATCCTTGATGAATGAATTGATATATGGTAGGTTAAGATGTGAGGGAAGAGCTCAAATACTACTATTGCTAGAGTACTCGAGTGAGACCAAGACAAAGGCAACGGAAGCAGATTGAAAGGGGGAGACGATGTAGGACAAGTATTTGATGAAATTACCGAGTAAGAGGCCGTCCATATCGAAGATGACATGAGTGGTTGGTCCTCTGCCGCCGACAGCTTGGGAGGGATTCGCCATTGCAGAGTACTACCCAACAGCTTTTGCTTTTGGGGAAAGAGGGATGATGCTTCTTCTTTCTGCACAACTGCGACAAACAAAGGGAGGATTTGGGAAAGTTGGGCCATGTATAACGGGAGAAATTATAGGATTTGGATTGTCTGCCCTCCCATTTCGGTGGCCTCCTGTTTGTGTGGTCACGGTTAAATCACGTCAACATTTTATATTATTATTTCTTTTTATTTTATTATTTTTATAAAAAAACAATATAAAATGTTGACGTGGCTTAACCGTGACCACACAAAATAGGAGGGCACGGGAAGGGCACCGAAATGGGAGGGCAGACAATCCAGGTCCGAAATTATAGGGTAGCACGGTACTACCACATCAGCCTAATACTTCCATTCCAATTTTGCCATCTGTTCTCATTTTTATATAGCTGAAATTTAATATCATTTTGACCTTTTAAAAATTTTAAAAAGAGAAAATTGTAACAATAGTCCATCAACTTTAACTCAATTGTTGTAACTTATTTTATTTGACAAGGGGAAGGAGCCCGGCGGCAATGGGAGAAGAGAGAGAGGTGTGTGTTTGTAGAATTGTGTAGAGGAATGTGTGTGTTATTTCCCCTTACGTAGTGCTTTTATTTATAATAATAAGAGAGATAATAAATCATTCATCCCCAACAAATACAAGTTCATATAGGAAATAATAACTATAATCAACTCTAATTTAGGATTTACACAATCACACTTAAACTAGGAAAGTTTACAACACTCCCCCTTGAGTGTGTAAATACTCAAGTAGATTCGACATCATGTAGAGCTTGAGAAAGTCGACTTGTCGGCATTGATTCTGGGAACAAGCTATTCTCAAATAAGGTAGGAACGTGCATAAGGAAGTAAATCTCACTAAAAAAACCCTAAGGCTATGGTAAAAACTCGAGTAGGGACAAAACCCATAGTCTAAGGAAAAATGCGTGAGAAATGCAAAGTCAAATGAAACGCGTAAGGGACGTCATTAGGGATATGATCAACCCAAGGTGGGTGCCTTGTTAAAACCCAGTTAGATTGTAAAAACCCATTGGGAAAAATGCTCATAATCGTAGGAAAAAGAGTACATTAAGATCAAGCAAGTACACTTTAGGATACTCCCCCTGAGTTTGACACAACTCCAAAAAGAACTAGCAATGTTACTGTGAACACGAAATTTTCCTGAAACGAAAGAGACAAGAACAACGTGCACAAAATAATATTTGTGTTTGATGATTTTGGGTTACAATCTCTCTCAAATTTGATCCTCTGATTCGATCTCCGTAAGGTGTTGATTTGTGGATGTTTCGTTGATCCAAGGGCCGTCGAGGCTTGATCTTGGATGAACTGTTGGAAGTTTCTTCAAGGGGCCGTGGGCTTGATCTTTGAAGGTGGATTTGAACGGATCTTCAAGGAGCCGTTGGGGCTTGATTTTGAGGATGAGTGTTTCTTCAAGGGTCGTTAAGGTTTGATCTTGAATAACGGTGATGAACGGATCTTCAAGGGCTTTTGGGCTTAATCTTGAAGAACGGTTGGATGTGTGGATTTGTTGATGTTGTTGATCCAAGGGCCGTCGGGGCTTGATCTTAGATGAACGGATGATGAACGATGGTGCTTTCTTCAAGGGCCGTCGGGGCTTGATCTTGAATTGGTGGAAGTTCTTCAAGGGCCTTTGGGGCTTGATCTTGAATTGGTGGATGGTTGATCCAAGGGCCGTCGGGGCTTGATCTTGGAAGAACGATGAACGAAGAACGAAGAACACTTTCTTCGAGGGCCGTCAGGGCTTGATCTTGAAGAATAATGATGAACGGATCTTCAAGGGCTTTTGGGCTTGATTTTGAAGATGAATGATTGTTGATCCAAGGGTCGTCAGGGCTTGATCTTGGGATGAACAGTTGTGTGGATTTATTGATGTTGTTGATCCAAAGGGCCGTTGGGGCTTGATCTTAGGATGAACAGTTGTGTGGATTTGTTGATGTTGTTGATCCAAAGGGCTGTTGGGGCTTGATCTTAGGATGAACAGTTATGTGGATTTGGTGATGTTGTTGATCCAAAAGGGCCGTCGGGGCTTGATCTTAGGATGAACAGTTATGTGGATTTGTTGATGTTATTGATCCAAAGGGCCGTTGGGGCTTGATCTTAGGATGAACAATTGATGAACGATGAACACTTTCTTCAAGGGTCGTCGAGGCTTGATCTTGAATTGGTGGAAGTTCTTCAAGGGCCGTTGGGGCTTGATCTTGAAGGAGGAATTTCTTCAAGGGCCATTGGGGCTTGATCTTGAAGGAGGATTTGACGAAGAACGAAGAGGGCTTTCTTGATCCTTCGGGATTTGCTTGAATTTGGGAGGTTGGATGCTTGAAAGCTTTAGAATTTCAAAGCTTCAAGGATTTTGGATGTGTGGGGAGTATTCTCTTCCATTTTGGGAGTAGAGAAATGTATTTGTGAATTGGTTTTTTTGATTCTTTGATGGAAGAGCCTATTTATAGGCTTTGGGAACGAATCACCACCATCCATTTGTTTTGGTGGATGTTGTAGGTGAATTTTGGTGGATGTTGTAGGTGAAACTTGGTGGATGTTTGTAGGTGAAACTTGGTGGATGTTGTAGGTGAACTTAGTGTATGATGTAGGTGAAGTGAATGAAGGTTGTAATTTTAATACAATGGTCAACATTTATTTCACCAAAATTTCAATGTTTACAAATGTAATCTTAATGCAATGGCTAACATTTATGCCACCGAAATTTCAATGTCTACAAATGCCCCCACTTCAAGGCGCGTTGTATACATGTGCTTGTTACATGTAGGAGATGCATTTTGAAGTCCCTTAATGTAGTTGTCAATCCAAGGGCCATCGAGGCTTGATCTTGAATTGGGCTGGAGATTTCTTCAAGGGCCGTTGAGGCTTGTTCTTGGACTTTGTTTGAAATTTCTTCAAGGGCCGTCAAGGCTTGATCTTGAAGGTTGAAATTGGACCACAAGGAGCTTTATGTGGTAGATGATCTTTGGCTTTGGTAGTGGATGAATCGGCACGTATTTGTTTTTGCGCTTTGTTGACTTTCCACAGCTTTGATCTTGAACTGGGTTGGAGGATTTTTTGGATTCCTCCAATTGTTGATTTTCCACAGCTTATTCTTGAACTGGATTTGATTTAAATATGGTGGACGCTTGATCTTGAATCGGACTTGTGATTTCCTCAAGGGCCGTCGAGGCTTGATCTTGAATTTGGCCGGAAACTTCTTCAAGGGTCGTTGATGCTTGATTCTTGAAGGTTGACTCGAACACATGGCAAGTAGGCACGAGGTGAAGGTGACGACTTGTTGCTTTGTTCAATCTTTCTAATTCACACCTGAGCAGTTTGGTCAACGGTATGATCTTCAAGATTGATGGGCTCTTCTTCCAGTTGGTGACTTGATCTTTAAGGACTTGATTCAAGGGTGGTGAAACGGCACATGCAGCCCACAACGCCTAGCAAGTCGACCCAAGAATTTGAGGGTCAAAACGAGTCCTCCACCCAGAGTGATTGCAAACCTGATGATATGAGATACTTTTGATTTTGAAGAAGTAGCGGATGAATCGACACGTGCTTTGTTGTGCTTGTCTCCACATGCTTCAATGTATCATTTTCCCTTGTCTTATCTATTATTCTGGTAGAATGTAGCATCTTCTCGAGTTCTTCAGCTCAGATTCCTTCTGCTGAGCTGACAGTGCAGGCTGCATTCTTCTCTGCTTGTTTCTTCAGACAGATGTGGCAGTTTTTTGAGTTCCTCAGCTCGGACTCCTTCTGCTGAGCTGACTATGAAAACTGCATTCTTCTCTGCTTGTTTCTTCTGTACGTTGTCTCCACATGCTGCAAGGTATCATTTTCACTTGCCTTATCTGTTCTCCAGGCAAATGTGGCATCCGAGTTTGAGTGGAGGTTCCGGCATATTGTTTTCTTTATCCTTGTCTTTGTAGGTAAGAACAAGGAAAAAGGAAAGGACAGGGAGAACGCATGATATGAGATACTCTTGCTTTCTACCCTGGTGATATGAGATACTTTTGCTTTGGTGTCATTTGTTTGCAGAGGTACTCCAAGGAATAAGAAACACTGAGTGACTCAAGAGGCTTCGTTGGGAAGGCATTCTCAGAGATGAAGAAAGGTTATGTATGTCTGTTTTGCTATGGAGGGTGAAGGTGGACAGTTATAGGAAATTCTTTAGTACCTGTAGAGGTACTATTCTTTTACTCGTGTCGGCAACCAATGCGTGATTGATCAGTATGGCTTTACGTGTTTTCTTCTTTATCAGAAATCTTCGACAAATTGTCCGTAATTTTCGTCAAGCTGAGTGTGCATGTGACATGTGTTGACGAGGCTGAAAAAGATTGGCGCTTCTTCGATATCTGGGATCGGCGCTTCGACAAATTGCCCGTGATTTCCGCAAAGCTGAGTTTGCGCGTGACGGGTGCTGACGAGGCTGAAAAAGACTGGCGTCTCTTCAATATCTGGGATTGGCGTTTTAACAAATTGCCCGTGATTTCCGCAAAGCTGAGTTTGCGCATGACGGGTGCTAACGCGTCTGGAAAAGCAAGATGCTTCTCCGATTTCTGAGCTTGCCTCTTTGATTTTTGAATTGGCCTCTTCGAATTCTGAGCTCGCCTCTTCGATCTTTGAAATCCCGTCGAGTGTTGATCTTTATAGAGGCACGCAGTTCGTTTCAAAGCACACTTGAATTTTCGCTTGTAGAAACTCCCCTTTTGAACTTCTAAGATCTTGATTTGTCCGACCTCTTCTTTCTTCAACACCTTTGAAAATGTCTGGACCCTCCGACCGTCGTTTTGATTTGAACCTTGGTGAAGAGGTAGTCCCGTCTTCTCCAGATAACATATGGCGCCCATCCTTCATATCCCCTACTGGTCCTCTTACCGCTAGGGATTCGGTGGTGAAGAATGATATGACCGCTGCGGTGGTGGCCCGAAACCTTGTCACTCTCAGAGATAACAGACTACTTTCCAAACGGTCTGATGAGTTGGCTGTTAAGGATTCTCTGGCTCTCAGTGTGCAGTGTGCAGGTTCTGTGTCTAATATGGCCCAACGCCTATTTGCTCGAACCCGTCAAGTTGAATCATTGGCGGCTGAAGTGATGAGTCTCAAACAGGAGATTAGACGGCTCAAGCAGGAGAATAAACAGTTGCATAAGCTCGCACATAGCTATGCGACAAACATGAAGAGGAAGATTAACCAGATGCAGGAATCTGATGGTCAGATTTTACTTGATCATCAGAGGTTTGTGGGTTTGTTCCAGCAGCATTTGCCTTCGTCTTCTGGGGCTGTACCGCGTAATGAAGCTCCAAATGATCAACCTTTGGCTCCTCTTCTTCCTGGAGTTCCGCCAAGTGGTGAGGCGGCACCTGATTGTCCTTGAAGATCCCCTCTTGTAAATTTGATTTGATTTTTTTTTTTAAGTATGTATAATGCAAATTTATGTAAAATTTCTAGAAAAAATAAATAAAAACGGACTTTATTTCTCTCAATGCATTTGTTTTGTTTTGTTTTGTTTTTTTTCTTTGTAAATACATAATAATATATGTATTTATTTATTTATTCTTTTGTAATAAAATTGACTTTCTTTAATAAAACTTTTATATATTTTTTTTATTTTGATATGACTGAACTCGAAATTGAATGTTCGAGCCGCCTACGTCCCCTTCCAAAGAAGAGATCAAGCCATAACTGTGAACACGGAAAATTCCTGAAACGAAAGAGACAAGAACAACGTGCACAAACAAATATTTATATTTGATGATTTTGGGTTACAATCTCTCTCTATTTTGATCCTCTGATTCGATCTCCGTAAGGTGTTGATTTGCGGATGTTTTGTTGATCCAAGGGCCGTCGGGGCTTGATCTTAGAAGAACGATGAACGAAGAACGAAGAACGCTTGATCCAAGGGCCGTCGGGGCTTGATCTTGGAAGAACGATGAACGAAGAACGAAGAACGCTTTCTTCAAGGGCCGTCGGGGCTTGATCTTGAAGGTGGATGATTGTTGATCCAAGGGCCGTCGGGGCTTGATCTTGGAAGAACGATGAGCGAAGAACGAAGAACGCTTTCTTCAAGGGCCGTCGGGGCTTGATCTTGAAGGTGGATGATTGTTGATCCAAGGGCCGTCGAGGCTTGATCTTGGAAGAACGATGAACGAAGAACGAAGAACGAAGAACACTTTCTTCAAGGGCCGTCGGGGCTTGATCTTGAATTGGTGGATGATCATTGATCCAAAGGGCCGTTGGGGCTTGATCTTAGGATGAACGAAGAACGAAGAACGAAGAGAGCTTTCTTGATTCTTCGGGAACCTGGATGCTTGAGAGCTTCGGAGTTTCAGAACTTCAGAGCTTGCTTAATGATTTTTGTTCCCCCTTAAATGAATGAATTAGCCTTCTATTTATAGAAATTTCCAAGGCCTAATTTTGAATATAATATTCCAGATGAAATAAGTCGTTTCTGCCAGGTGTTGACACGTGTCCTGTTTGATGACTTTTCCAACTATTTCGATTTTTTGTTTAGACACACGTTACGTGTAAAGTTTATGTAATACATGAGCGTTGAAACTTTGATTTATCGGTCAACATTTATTTACCGAAATTTCGATGTCTACAATAACGTAGTTCAAATGAGTGATGAATTTAACAGTAATTTTGATGATGATTTTGCCGTACACAGTTTATGCTCTTGCGGGCCAGGAGCTTTGGTGTTGCCTTTTATGCTCGTGCAGACCAGGAGCGCTGATGTCGCCTTTTATGCTCGTGCGGGTCAGGAGCGTTGTGCTATGCAGTTTAGGCTCGTGCAGGCGAGGAGCCTCGTGTCCTACAGTTTAGGCTCGTGTGGACAAGGAGCTTTGGTTCGTGTAGTTTAGGCTCGTGCGAACAAGGAGCATTGGTTCGTGCAGTTTAGGCTCGTGCGAACAAGGAGCATTGGTGTTGCCTTTTATGCTCGTGCAGACCAGGAGTTTTGTGCCTTGCAGTTTAGACTCGTGCGGGCGAGGAGAATTTTGTTGGTAGATTTGTCAAGCAATTTTGGAGAGGCGTTCCTCACAATTTTCATAGCAAGAAGCTTTGACCGCGTGATTGAAGAAGTCTTCGGGCAAGAAGTCGCTCATCGTGATGGCAACGGACGATCTTTGTGTCGCAATTTCATCATTTTCAACACGTTCACGTTGCTTTGAAGGTTGACAAGAGCTGCTTTGCCCCATTTCCGATTGGCGGACTTGTGGAGGAGACGTATGCTTCTTGTGCAATTTCTTAGGAGTGACTTGAGTCCATCCTTCAACTTTGCTTGTCTTAAAGGATGCCCCCTGAGGTTGAGGTAAAAATTTTGAGTCGGAAGAGCCAGAAGTGATGGTGGTATAGTTTAACTTCACCACAACATCAAGATCTAGCTCGATGATTCCTTTCTGAGCCAGCTTCATGATGAGATCTTTCAGCACGAAGCACTTTTCTGTCGGATGACTGATGAAGCGGTGGAATTTACAGTACCTTGGACTGTCGGTGCGATTCATCTCTTCTGGCCGTCTGCACTCAGGCAAGCCCATCACCTTCTTTTCCAGCAAGTCTTCTAACATGGCAACCACATCAGAGTCGGGGAATGGATAAGTTTTCTCCTCAAGCTCCTTCAAAGTGCATTTACGCATCTCTTGATCACGAAAAGCTTCAGCTTGAATCACCTTGCCTCGTGTAGGGATTTTGACGGGAGATGTGTTGACTGTCATTGCTTCCTTGGTGGATTTCCACGTAGCCTTCTCCACCTTTGTCTCAAGAATTTTGTCGTTCTTGTAGTCGGCGATCGGTTCCTTCTTTCCATGATGGGCGATGCTCAACTCCATGTTATGGGCGCGGGTGGCCAAATGATATTAGAGTACAGGTTGCACATTTCATCACCTGGTTGTTGGCATGAAGGAGAGTACGGTTTGTACGTTTCATCACCGGTTGGTGGCATGAAAATGAGTTCCTTCTTCACATTTCATCACCTGGTTGGTGAGAATAAGGGCAAGGTGTCTAGGCACATTGTAGCAAATGTCGAATGACACAATATATGTTGAACTCTTTCAAAGCACAGTTGGCTTATGTATGAATGTGTTGGAATGTATGATTGAACGAATATACTGTGAAGCTGTTCGTTTATTTGTATAGTCTTGTTGACATATACTTAGACTTTGTTTCATGTTGGAAGCATTCATGTTGAAGCTTTGAACCCGAGTGTTTCATTGCTAGAAATGTAAGAGGATTAGGATCAAGTTGTCTAAATCACCTTTTTATTGAATTCGTGCCAAATAGTCATCGTTACATAGGATGTCGAATGGCTGAAGCTTAACACTTGTACAATGTGAGTTTACTTGTAATAGTACTTCAAGTGATCAGCGTTCCATGGATGGCCAAGGGTCTTGCCATCGGAGCTTCTAAGCTTGTAGGAGCCAGGGTGACTGATGCCAACAACTTCAAACGGTCCAACCTAGTTTGGACTAAGTGTTCCTTCACTCGGGACTCTGTCGCAGATTAATCTTTTCTTCAATACCCAGTCCCCCACTTTGAAAGAACGACGTTTGACCCTTGGGTCATAATAGATGGAGATGCGCTGCTTGTAGGCGACATTTCTCAAGTGAGCCTGGTTTCTGTGTTCCTCAACTAGATCTAAGTTGAGGGTAAGTTGTTTGTCATTTTCTCTTTGCATGTAGTTCTGGACTCGGAATGTTGCTTGCTCAAGCTCAACTATGACAACTGCCCCTGTACCAAAGGCAAATGAGAATAGGGTTTCTCTTTTTGATGTCCGATACGAAGTGCGGTATAACCAAAAAACTTGGGGTACAAATTCTGGCCAACAACCTTTAGCCTTGTCCAAGCTGGTTTTCAAAGTTCGCTTGATTATTTTGTTGATGGCTTCAACTTGTCCATTAGACTGGGGATGAGCTGGGGAGGCAAAACATAAGTTGATGTTGAACTTAGAGCAAAACATCCTGAACTTATTGTTGTCGAACTGTCGCCCGTTGTCAGTGACTATCGCATTAGGAATGCCGAAACTGCAAAGGATGTTCTTCCATACGAAGTCTTCTATTTTTGCCTTAGTAATGGTTGCCAAGGGTTCTACTTCGGCCTACTTTGTAAAGTAGTCAACTGTAACGATTGTATAGCGAACCTTGCCCTTCCCTGCAGGCATTGGGCCAATCAAATCAAGTCCCTATTGGGCGAAGGGCTGATCATAGTAGTGAGCGGCTCGAGAGGGGAGTGAGGAATAATTGCGTAGCGTTGACACTTATCACATGAGTGGGATATTCTGATGGCATCTTGGTGGAGTGTTGGCCAGTAATATCCTTGGCGAAAAGCCTTGTGTGCTAGGGATCGAGATCCAGCATGATCTCCGCAGACTCCTTCATGTATTTCCCGAAGGACAGTTTCCGCCTCTACGGGCGTAAGGCATCTTAGGTATGGTAGGTTAAAACCCCCCTTATAAAGTTGGTCATTAATGATCAAGTAACAGGTAGCCTTGTATCGAATCTGCTTAGCTTGGACTTTGTCATTTGGAAGGGTGCCATGAGCAAGGAATCTATAAATCGGGGCAATTCAACTATTTCCTTGTTGTAAGTTGCACACTTCCGCAGCCATGGTGCTTGGTGCTGCCAACAATTTGACCTGATTTTTTCTCCCAATCTTGTCTTCCACCGCTGAGGCGAGGCGAGCCAAAGCATCTGCATGCTGCTCGAGGAATTTGGGTGATTTGGTAGTGGAGGTGCTTGAGCAACAATTGTGTTTGTGCGAGATATGCTGCCATAGAGCTATCCTTAGCGTCAAAGTTGTTGGTGACCTGGTTAACCACCAATTGGGAGTCACTGAAGATATCAATTCGTTTAACCCCAAGGTGTTTGGCCAAATGTAAGCCTGCTAAGAGGGCTTCATATTCGGCCTTATTGTTCGATGCCTTGAATTTGAAACGAAGAGCATACTCCATTACCACTTTGTCAGGGGTCGTAAAGACTAGTCTTGCTCCACAACCCTGTTGGTTGGACGAGCCATCAACATATAGACTCCATGCTGGGGCTGTTGGTTCTATTTTCTGAGCTTCCGAGGGTAATGAAACTACTTCTTTAGGAGTAGAAACAATGTCAACAGGATATGTGAAGTTAGCGATGAAGTCTGCCACTGCTTGGCCCTTCTCAACTGGTTTTGGTTGGTAGGAGATGTCAAACTCACCCAATGCAATCGCCCATTTGACCATTCACCCGGAAGTGTCAGGACTTTAGAGTATCTGTCGAAGAGGATGATTGGTAAGCACGATGATGGAATGTGCTTGGAAGTAAGGGCGAAGTTTTCGAGCAGACATAACCAATGCTAGAGCTAATTTCTCAATGTTGGAGTATCGTGTCCCCACATCTTGTAAGGCCTTGCTAGCGTAGTAGACAGGCCGTTCGACATTACCATCATTTTGAATGAGAACGGAACTTACCGCTGAAGCTGATACCGACAGATAGATAATGAGAGTGTCCCTAACCTCAGGTTTGGAGAGCGAAGGGGCTTTACTCATGTAGTCTTTGAGGTTCTTGAATGCTTCAACACATTCATCAGTCCATGTAATGTACTTCTTACTTCCCTTGGGTGCTTTAAAGAAAGGAGCACACCTTTCGGTGGCCTTAGAGATCAACCTAGTTAAGGCTGCCACCTTGCCAGTAAGGCTCTGGATGTCTTTTGAAGTTACCGGTTCCTTCATGTCAAGGATTGCTTTGATCTTCTTTGGATTAGCCTCAATGCTTCGTTGGCTTATCATGAAGCCTAAGAATTTGCCAGAGCCTACGCCGAAGGCACATTTGTTGGGGTTCAACCTCATTCGATACCTCTTCAGAATGGTGAAAGTTTCAGATAGGTTGGTGATGTGTTGGTCAGCATGTTTGCTCTTGACTAGCATATCATCAACGTAAACTTCCATGCTCTTCCCAATCTGTTCGGCGAACATTGAATTGAGCAGTCTCTGATAAGTCGCTACTGCATTCTTTAGGCCGAAAGGCATGACTTTATGGCAATATAGTCCCCTGTCAGTAGTGAAGGCTGTGTGTTCTTGGTCCGGAGGGTTCATGAGGATTTGGTTGTATCCTGAGTAAGCATCCATGAAGCTTAGGAGTTCACACCCTGCCGTAGAGTCTATAAGTCTGTCTATGAGAGGAAGAGGAAAGCTATCCTTCGGGCATCTTTTGTTTAGGTAATTGTAATCGACACATATTCTCCACAAGACCTTTTGAAGCAGGAGACTTACCTTGGTCGGATTCTTCTTAACAAGGACAACATTTGCTACCCACGTTGGATAATTGACTTCGCGGATGAAGCCTATGCCTTTGAGTTTTTCAATTTCTGCCTTCATTGCCTCGTACCGTTCAGCGTTATAAGATCTTCGCTTCTGTCTCACTGGCTTGATCTTGGGGTCAATACTTAAGCGATGATAGATGATATCGGGAGAGATGCCTAGCATGTCCTCGTATGACTAGGCGAAGACCTCAGTGTTTTCTTGCAAAAAAATAGATCAATGCCAACCGAATGGGTGGTGACAAGGTGGTACCAATTTTCACCATGCGATCCAGATAATCTTTTAAGATAGAGACCTTCTCTAACTCTTCAGCGGGTTGTGCTTGCTGGGTGAAAGAGTCATCTTGAGGATCGTCAGGTTGACTGTTGCCACCATGAAGATCTAAGTTGGCTTCGTCTGGGCTGGTCTTTATGACTTGGTCATGTATATAAAGGGTTTCCTTGGGCACAGGCATGTGCTGTTACTTGACCAAAGTGTTGTAACATGATCGTGCACTAAGTTGATCTCCTCTGATGTAACCATTGCCATAGGGGGTTGGAAATTTCATCAACAACATATGTATGGATACCATGGCCTTGAGATCATTGATACCTGTGCGTCCGAAGATGACATTGTATGCCGTTGGGCAATCAACCACCAGGAAGTTAGTGGTAATGGTAGCTGTGTAAAGGCTTGTACCAATGGTGAAAGGTAAGTGTATGCTCCCCAAAGGTTGCACGATATCACTGAAGAAGCTTATCAGAGGGGAAATTGAGCAATCAAGCAAGTGTTCAACTACATTAAGTGCCCTGAAAGCTTCAGCAAACATGATATTGACCAAAGCCCCCGTGTCTACCAGGATTTGTCGTACTTCAAAGTTGGCTATGTGAGCTTCCACGATCAGTGGGTCGTTGTGAGGGTAGATGATACCTCTTTCTTCCTTAGGGTAGAAACATATTGGATCTTAGTTAGGCTTTTGATACTTACCTTCCCTGATGTCTTCCACGTGAAACACTTGGTGGCTAGACCTTAAAGCTCGTTCACTATTTTTCATGGCCCTGTTGGAAGATTTAGATATGGGTGTGCCACCACTTAGGGAATATATCACATTCACCTGGCGTTGGTTACGGTTACCCCTTGGAGGGTGAAGAAGGAATTGATCAATTTTTCCTTCACGTGCCAAAGTTTCAATATGATCACAAAGGGTGATACACTTCTCGCTGTTATGGCCGTTATACTCATGGTAGCAGCAAAACGTGCCCGTGTTTTTCGTGGGCTTGTAATCCGAGTGCCTCGACTTTGGCTTCGATATCAAATATGCTATGTTGGGGTAAATGGCCACGCATGTGGCGTTCAAAGGTGTGTATGCCTCATACCTCCGGGTAGGGGCTGTCCTGACACATGCTTGACCTACTGTGTTGACTGCATGGGGTCGGGGATTATCATGGCGATACCCTTGGTTATCACGGTAGTGTCCTTTACTCCTTTTACTAAAATGAGACTGGTGAGGATGGAAATCTTTCCTTTTGCCCTGAGATTGATATATATGTTGACTTGGCAAAGTATTAAGTAAGGCAGGGGGAGGCACCGCTGCCGTTTGGAAGGTCGAGGTCTTCTCATTTGGTTGGATTTGGCTTCCACTTCCTACTTGCTGATAAGGGGTGGCTGTAGGGGGTTTCCCTTGATATGTCCTTGCCTCGGCGGAGGCATGGTTGTAAGCCTATGCCATCACCTTAAAGTAAGTCTTCTAAGTGTTGGCATTGATCATGTACTTGAAGAAACAATCATGTCGGCCTGCCGTGAAGCCCTTGAGGGCGGTCTTGTTATCTGCCTAGCGCAGCGAGAATACTCATGGCTGAAACAACCGGCATACTTTCGTAGTGACTCGTCTGGCTTCTGGCGAATAGTGTACAAGTTATTTGCAGAATGCAAGCGATCAATCTGGAAGATGTGTTGAGAGACAAATAGTTTCCTTTGTTCCTCAAATGAGTCTACTATCTCAGATGGAAGTGGCAATACCAGTTTAAAGCTCTGCCAGAGAGGGTGGAGGGGATGAGAAGACATCGTTCTTCATCGGTGTGCATATGATATGCCATGGTGGACTCAAAGAGGTTAAGGTGTTCAATGGGTCATCCCTTCCAGTATAGAGTTGTAAACCAAGCTTTTGTTTTGTTTTCGCTTGAAGGGGCTGTCGAGGATCCTCCTTGTGAGAGGGCCAGGCCTGGGTTGGTTCTAGTCAGGTATCTCAGCCTGACGTTCGGCGTTCAACCTGTTTACTTCCTCAAGGAGATGTAGGACAAGGGGGTCTTGAGTGGAGTCATGTAACATTGGCATTTTCTTTCGTAAGTCTCCATTACCTCTTGGAAGTAGGAAAGTTTGAGCAAAGGCATGTGATTTTTCCTTGGACTCGCCGTACTGACTTCTAAGGCGAGTCTGTCGGAATACCTCAGAGTCCCATGTACCTTCATATTCCTCTGGGACCTGTCATTTATTCCCTAGATTGGCAGCTGGCCTGGGTCGTGGGAGGGGACCGAGTCTTTCAGAAACCCTTGGGTCATTGATCTTCGAGCATATGTGGAGGGTATTCTCTCGACATTGCTTTAGGAAGTCTCGGCAATCACGAGAAACGGCTTTCGATCCTTCCAACCCTTCTGTAAGGAGGTGTCTTCCTCCACTTCTCCTGCTTCGGGTCGAAGCAGCTGGGTTAAGAAAAGTCTCATGTTGATCAATGTTTTGATGATTAGCTCGCTCCTCATCAGGGATACCCATGTCGAAGGAAGGTGACCCTCTGTGTTGGGGGTCATCCAGATGATGGTTGATGTCCATAAGGGCAACGAGCTCGCGTGTCTGAGTACACCTAGTTTCGTGGAGCGTCTCGAAGAGCTTCTTATACTGCTCTTGGAGGACCTCATTCTTCATTGCTATCTTGTTGTTCGGAGCTTCTAACTCATCGACTTTAGCTTGAAAAATAACCCTCTTTCCTTCATTCTTTCGTTACTTCACACTAGGTGCAAGAGGGGTGTCATTCTGTGTGCTGTGGCTTCCTTTGCTCCCCATGTTGGAGAGGGATGCTTGGTCAAAAGAGAGTGTACGAATGGTGGAAACCAGCTTGACAAAGCTGAAGAGAGTGGGAATAAGTGTCGTTCCCACAGACGACGCCAAATGTTGATGCACAAAATCAGTGAGGACTTTGGTACAACAAAAAGTTTTAAGTTTATGACCTTCGCTAGATTGCTCCGGTCACTAGTGTGGATAAGTATGTAAATGGATAGGGACAGGGAAGCAAACACAAGATGTACGTGGTTCACCCAGATTGGCTACGTCCACGGAGTTGACGAGTTCTCATTAATTGTTAAAGGTTTACACAAGTTCATAGGTTCAAGCTCTCCTTTAGTAAGTAGTAGTGAATGATTTAGTACAAATGACATTAGGAAATATTGTGAGAGAATGATCTCTATTTATAGAAGAGAGTTTCTAGTTTCATTTTGACATTGACACGTGTCGTGTTGTGATTGGCTTGTGATGTTGACACGTGTTGTGCTATGATTGGCTTCTGATGTCGACACATGTCGCGTTGTGATTAGCCTCTTGATTGGAAGGAAACTCTTTTGGGTCCTTGACGGTATAACGTTGACCGGTGCTCAGTAGTTTCGGGATTGGTCAAGTATGGTACAAACATACTCAATTTTTCAAAAACTACTAAAATAATAAGGTAGCGAAAAGTATTCACATCCATAACGAGTGAATAAGTTTCATCATAGTCAATCCTGGGGCATTACGCTTCCGAACGAAAACTCACTTGTAGCCAACGTGCTTCACATGTGGAGGAGTAGGAGTTACAAGTCCAAACACCTTCAGTTGTGATTTCATAAGTTGTGAATTCAATTTGTTTAACTGCTTGATTGATAACTTATTCGTGTATGTTTATTAAGAGTGCACACTTAGTTTGCATGCATGAATATGATGCTAGAGTATAAGGGAGTTTCACCTAATAGTTACAAACTTATATTCACAAGTAGTGGAGGTCGCTTATAAACGATCTCGTTAAATGAATTCTTGGCAGGAGTTTCATGCTCATCATAGTAACGAATGCCTCGTCAATACTTATAGTTTTCATAATGCTTAATGATCTTTGATTGTATCTTTATTGTGCTATTCATGTAAAGGACTTTTGAAGAATGGTTGAATTGTTGTATGCGCTTTCCCATCCAATTCAATAACTTAAGGAGAACTTGAAGGTTAATTTAAGCGGACTTAATTTACCTGGGGTGTTGAGTTTCATGATTTATCGAAAGAACAACTGAAAATTGGTTTATGTGCAAGTGTGTCATGTGTGGAGAAGAACCCTCTAGCTAGCCCATCATCCATAGTTTACCCAAATTCGTCCAAAATCTGTTTTAGTTTACAATATGTTTGTTTTGTTTTCAAATTCATCAAAATCAAATCCCCCTTTACTTTAAAGTGTTTTATTAGTCAAAATTTGTTTTGATTTGTGTTTTTAAGTGTCTTGAGTCAAGTTAGAACCTAATTTCATCCAAAACCATCCCTAGAGTCAGTTTAGAGTCTAATTCATTGTTTTAAGCAGTTTTGAGTCTTTTAAACTAGTTTTGAGTCTTTTTAGTTTGTATTGCATCTTTTAAGTCTAGTTTGGTGTTTTAACACTTAATTTTATGTTTTTAAGTCAGTTTCAAGTGTTTTAGCAATCCCTCCTAATCCCCGGCCTAGAACGATCCCCACTTACATTCTTTACTACAATTGACAACAAGAGGGTTTAATTTGTGTGTTAAGATAATTTTCGCATCAAATTTTTGGCGCCGTTGCCGGGGATTAGCAACTTTGCTAATCCCCCGTTGTTTCTTTTTCATGTCTTTTGTTTTAGTTACTGACTTTGTTTCTATTTGTGTCTTTTATGTTTACTTATGATACTTGATTTGGTTTTGTTTCCTTGATTTCAAGTACTAGAGAAGTAAGACATGGATTCTGCTACCATTCAAGCTCAATTGGCGAAACTTACTTCTCAATTGTCACAATAGGCCGAAAAGACCACAATGCAAAGTGTCCCTACAGATGCTGTGTCCTATGGGCAAGGATATCAAACTCATCAATATTCTCAATTCGCTGCGAATGAAGATGCTTGGGGTTATCAAGGCCATAGCCAATCATGGGACAACATGTTTTCCAACACTTACAATTCGGATTGGAGAGATTATTCAGATTACATGTGGGGAGAACCTCAACAATTCCAACAATATGGGTATTGGTAGCAAGAAGAGGAATTCTATTCAAGACCTATGCAGCCACCACAACAATCTGCCCAATTCAATTCAAGTACGTCTTTGGATAATGATATGTTTAATAAGTTACTCACCTCTTTGAACCAGGAAGTAGAAAATGGAAACAAAGAGATGCAAAATCAAGCTAAGAAGACGGGAGAATTGGAGAAGCAAATTGAGCAGATTATGGAGTTCATGGCACAAATTCAAGAGCAAAGTGAACTCTTCAACTCAACTATTGAAAATTTGAAGGAAGATTTTGAAATCCATGATGCTATCACTTTGGGAAGTGCTATGGAGATAGGAGGTGAACCCAAGACATCTAAACCAAGCCAAAACATGGATGAACAACTGCTGCTCGAAGAAGAGGAGAATAACAAGGCCACGGCAAGGGAAGAACCACCCTTGCCGCAGCCCCATATGCCTTCTATGCCGTCCACTACAACCAAGGTAAGCCTAAATTCAATTTGTCCTGATCCCGTTTCACCAAATATCCTTATTCCTTGCAGGATCATGCAATCCAAGGAAAAAGAGGGTGAGAAAGGCATCTTCAAAACCTTTCCAAAGAATCAAGAGCAAGAAGTGGATGGGGAATGTCTAGAATTCATCAAAAAGATACATTTGAGAAGAAAATTCCCAAAGAAGTTGGATTTTATGACACAGGACAAGTCATAACTCTCAAAACACTAAATCTGGCCAAGTCCCATATCCCTGCAACCTTGAAATATGTGGTGTTCGTAATTGAGTTTGTGTTGGAGCAAGCAAGTAAGCCATCTTCTCCAACTTCGATTTTATTATATACTAACTTGCTGATTTTGATGATTCAGGCACCTACACTAGAATTTAAACCATTGTCGGATCACGTCAAGTATCACCATCCATTCAAGGATCAATTCCATGCTGTGGGCCCTATCCAAGTTTAGAAGGAAGTTTCGTCCGGCTGGAAAACGTTAAAGCAAGCGCTTCTTGGGAGGCAACCCATGTATTCAAATGAGGAAGATTTTTGCGCTCCATAATCAGTTTTGCGTTTCTAAAAAACCTTCCATTTTCTGCATTTTTATTTTGCCTGATTGTCATTTTTTTTTAATTTATTTGTTTGTTGCTTATTTAATTATTTTTGGGTTTGGGATTTATTTTTGAGACATTGACAGATATGCAAGGTATTTTCACATTAAAATTCGTGGAAAAGAAACAGGAGACAGAAAAATACAAGAGGGAGCCTTCACAAAGGCTGTTTGGGAGAAGTCTCAGTAGTCGGAGGAGCCTCAGCAGTCGGCAGAGCCACAGAATGAGGAGGTATCGGAGGTTGATCATTTGGAGTTTCACTACGTGGTACAGCCCCAGAAGACGAAGGCAAATGCTGTTGGAACAAACCCACAAACCTCTGATGATCAAGTAAAATCTGACCATCAAATTCCTGCATCTGGTCAATTTTCCTCTTCATGTTTATGGCATAGTTGTGTGCGAGCTTGTGCAACTGTTTATTCCCATGCTTGAGCCCTCTAATCTCCTGTTTGAGACTCATCACTTCAGCCGTCAACGATTCAACTTGACAGGTTCGAGCAAATAGGCGTTGGGCCATATTGGACACAGAACCGGCACACTGCACACTGAGAGCCAGAGAATCCTTAACATGCAACTCATCAGACCGTTTGGAAAGCAGTCTATTATCTTTAGGATTGACAAGGCTTCGGGCCACCACCGCAGCAGTCATGTCATTCTTCATCACCGAATCCCTAACGGTAAGAGGATCAGTAGGGGATATAGGGATATGAAGGATGGGCGCCATATGTTGTCTGGAGAAGGCATGGCAACCTCTTCACCAAGGTTCAAGTCAAAACGACGGTCGGAAGGGCCAGACATTTAGAAAGAAGAGGTCGGACAAGTCAAGATATTAGAAGTGCAAGAAGGGAGTTTCTACAAGCGCAAATTCAAGTGTGCTTTGAAATGAACTGCGTGCCTCTATAAAAATCAACGCTCGATGGGATTTTAGATATCGAAGAGGTGAGCTCAGAATTCAAAAAGGCCAATTCAAAAATCGAAAAGACGCTAACTTTCTCAAAAGTTGGGCTTGCTCAGAAACCACGGGCCATCCTCTGTTCCAGATTTGTCCGCACCCGTCACATGCAACCTCTGCACTCGACGGAGCTCAGAACTCGAAGAGGCAAGCTCAGAAATCGAAGAGCCATATGCTTTTCCAGATGTGTCAGCATCTCTCACATGCACGCTCAGCTTTGCGAAAATCACGAAAAGTTTGTCGAAGCGCCGATTCCAGATATTGAAGAGGTATTTGCTTTATCCAGATGTGTCAGCATCTGTCACATGCACACTCAACCTTGCGGAAATTACAGGCAACTTGTTGAAGATTTCTGGTGAAGTAGAAAGCACGTGAAGTTTACTGTTCAATCATCCAATGGTTGCCGACAAGAGTGAAAGAATAGTACCGGTTATTATTTCCTATAAATGTCGACCTTCACCCTTCATAGCAAGGCAGACATACATAACCTTCCGTCATCTCCGAGAATGCCTTCCCAACAAAGCCTCTCGAGTCACTCAGTGTTCCTTATTCTTTGGGGTACCTCTGTAAACAACTCATCCAAAGCAAAAGTATTTCATATCATGAAGGTTAAAAGCAAGAGTATCTCATATCATGCTTTCTCCCTGTTCTTCTCCTTGTCGTTGTTTTCATCTGCGAGACAAGGAGAAAGAAAGTAATCAGCTAGCACTTGGTATCAATCTTCCGATCTGGAACCGACTGCCTAGAACCCCTTCCTGATTGCTTACCTAGCCCTGCTCTCGAGTACTCATCTTCAACATCTTATGCTTCCTCTTCGTCCACCACATCTGCTTGGGGAACAAATAAGGGAAGTGAAAATGATACCTCGAAGCATGTGGAGACAATGTGCTAATTCATCCTTAGCTAGGGACAAGGATTAAGAAAGCAAGAGGTGGGCACTTGGAAAGATTGAAGAAAGAAACAGACCATCACCTCTACCTCGTGCCTGCCTGCCGTGCAGAAGAAACAAGCAGAGAAGAATGCAGACTGCACAATCAAATTAACCCAGCAGAATGAGTCTGATTTGAAACCAAGGAACTCTCGCTCAGAATTCCGAACCAGTTCGAGATCAAAGCTGTGGAAAGACAACAAGATCACCTATCTCCAAAACCAGATTTGTGTTCTTAAACTCTACTCTGTCTAGTTTTTACTTTGCTATACTTGTCATGTTTATTCGTTGTTTGTTTGGTTGCTTGTTTTTGTGTGAGTTTATGCTTAAAACATTGAGGACAATGTTTGATCTAAGTGTGGGGAGGGTAACCATTGTTTTGCATGAAATTCGTAGGAGTTTATCACCCATTACTTTTAGTGTTGTTCCTTGTTGTTTTAAGTGTTTTTAAGCTGTTTTGGAGTGTTTTAGTGTGTTTTGACATAAAAATCCGAAAATCTCATAAAAATTTGAAAAATTGTTTTGAAAAACCTAAAAAGAGTTGTTTTTATGTGTTTGTTTGTGTCTTAGGGTACCTTCCAACACAATAATAAGGATTTGGTTTTTAATTACATGACTGTTAAAGAGAGTTATAAACATGGATGAAAATTTGATTTACTATGTGGTGTATGCTTGGTTGTGGTTTAAATTTATGAATTCACATGCAATCATAAAAGAAAAATCAGTTTTGTAACATGCTTGAAGGAAGGAACTCAAATTAACGCTACAGCCTTATGAGACTTGAGCCTAAAACGTTTATTTGGAGAGTTAATAATCTGTGCATTCTTGTTTTCTAAAGTCGTTGCATGATCTCATTATTCTTTGCTTGGTTACTACTTAGAAGGCGTTTCATCATTTAGTTCCAAATGCTAGAACTCATGCCCATTTCATTCAAAGCATGCTATTGATTTGCATAACACATATTCAAGATGAAGTTGTGTAGTGACCACCACCAAAGCCAAATTGCCATGTATCCTACTTCATTATATGTTTAAGTTTAACCCCGTTGAGCCTTGTGTAGCCTATGTTCTTTGTTAACCCACACTGTCCTCACCTAGCCTAGATTAGAACCATCCATACCCTTGTTCTTGAAGCATAGTAAAGCATGACTCAAAATGAATTCCTTGTTATTAATGTATTGCAGAAAACAAGTGTGGGGGAAGTGATTCTTGTTGTGTGTGTGTGCCAAAGTCCTTAATAAGGCACGGTTAGGAAAGAAAAAGAAAAAGAAAAATTCATGGAAAATAGAATGAAAATAAGAAAAGTTGTGAAAAAGAGCTTTAAAATGTCGTTTGTTGAAGAAAGGGTCCAAAAAATTGAATTCGACCCTAAGTGTTGCATAAATCTTCCCTTTACATGTAAAAGTTGATTCTGCATGCTAAAGTGAATTCCAAGTGTCTATTTCATTGCTTTGCTTGCTATCGCTTTAAGAACGTTTGTTATTCCTATCATTTCTTTGTTAGCCATTACCCCCAAGCCCTGTTACAACCCTTGACTTCAATCTTGAGTGTTGTGTGTTTCAATTTGTGGAGTTAAAAATTGGTATGAGCATATGGTGTCACTGGTTCTCGCATCTAAGTAGTAGCATACTATTCATGAGATCATATCTAAACATGCTTATTAATTCCAGAAATTGCTTTCTTTGTTATAACATATGTGAGTACTAGTCTTCCATGTTTACATCAATCTTCTCACATATAACTAGTGTAGGGTGTGTAGTCAGAAAATGTGTGTGAAAATAGAGAGTATCTAGTAAGGAATTGAGGGAATTCTCTAAGGCATGTTACTACATTCAGAATGTTGTTTTAATTAATTAAATGTGAGCTAGTGAATGGTGACGATGATTAAGTATGCTCGAGGGTAAGGATTGCTTAAATCTATGTAAGTGGTGATCTTTGGCATGTCATGTTTCATTGAAAATCCCTGAGGCAAATGTTGGAAGGTTAGGTTGTGTTTTGTTTGTTTTGTTTTTTTTGTTTTGTTTTGTTTCTTTTGTTTTGCTCGAGGACTAGCAAAAGCTAAGTGTGAGGGAATTTGATAGGAGCATATTTATACGACTTAGTTAGCTTGTTCTTGTGCATTTGTGTTGTTATTTCTTAGTTAATTATGTATTTTAAGCTATTTTCATGTGTTTGTAGGTTCAAATAACAAAGTTGGCAACAAAGTGCTATTTGGAGCACTTTGGAGCATTTTTGGGCCAAGATTGGATGGTGCAAGCATGGAGACATGAGGATGGACGTTTTTGAAGATTAGAAGGCTAGAAATCAGCATGTGTGTGTGCAAGTGTGTTGACCTACAACTACAAACACTCATCCACTACACCCATTACATACACTCATTACCAAACATCCATCCACTACACCCATTACATCCACTCGTTACCAAACACACATCCACTACACCCATTACATCCACTCATTACCAAACACTCATCCACTACACACATTACATCCATTCATTACCAAACACTCATCCACTACACCCATTACATCCACTCATTACCAAACATCCATCCACTACACCCATTACATCCACTCATTACCAAACACTCATCCACTATACCCATTACATCCACTCATTACCACAACCCACTCATTACTAAACATCCATCCACTACACCCATTACATCCACTCATTACCAAACACTCATCCACTACACCCATTACATCCACTCATTACCATAACACTCACCCACTACACCCATTACATCCACTCATTACCAAAACATACACCACTACCACCTTAATTAGATGGTGGTCCTCTCCCTAGCCTATAAATACATCCACCCTTCACCATAACAAAGGGGGAGGAGAAAAAGATCCATCAAAAGACACTACATTCACATCTCACAACTCCATACACTTACACTTTCATTCCTTGGCCGAGAGAACACAATCCACCCATCCACCCTTCACCATAACTACCTATATCCATCCACCACCATAATTTACCACTCATCCATAAAAACACACCTTGTGCCGCAACAAAGAGAAGAAGGAGGACCCTTGGACGTGCTTACCATTCAAGTTGGATTGTTGGAGCGTTTTTAGGTGTTTTCATTCTTTGTTTTCAATATCTAAATTTGTTTATCTTTGCTTTGTGAGTATGAGGAGCTAAACCCCCCTTAGCTAGGGGGGAATTCAAAGCCATGGACATACTTGCAATATGAATTGATTACCTTCAGTTGTGATTTCATAAGTTGTGAATTCAATTTGTTTAACTACTTGATTGATAACTTATTCGTGTATGTTTATTAAGAGTGCACACTTAGTTTGCATGCATGAATATGATGCTAGAGTATAAGGGAATTTCACCTAATAGTTACAAACTTATATTCACAAGTAGTGGAGGTCGCTTATAAACGATCGTGTTAAATGAATTCTTGGCAGGAGTTTCATGCTCATCATAGTAACGAATGCCTCGTCAATACTTATAGTTTTCATAATGCTTAATGATCTTTGATTGTATCTTTATTGTGCTGTTCACGTAAAGGACTTTTAAAGAATGCTTGAATTGTTGTATGCGTTTTCCCATCCAATTCAATAACTTAAGGAGAACTTGAAGGTTAATTTAAGCGGACTTAATTAACCTGGGGTGTTGAGTTTCATGATTTATCGAAAGAACAACTGAAAATTGGTTTATGTGCAAGTGTGTCATGTGTGGAGAAGAACCCTTTAGCTAGCCCATCATCCATAGTTTACCCAAATTCGTCCAAAATCTGTTTTAGTTTACAATCTGTTTGTTTTGTTTTCAAATTCATCAAAATCAAATCCCCCTTTACTTTAAAGTGTTTTATTAGTCAAAATCTGTTTTGATTTGTGTTTTTAAGTGTCTTGAGTCAAGTTAGAACCTAATTTCGTCCAAAACCATCCCTAGAGTCAGTTTAGAGTCTAATTCATTGTTTTAAGTAGTTTTGAGTCTTTTAAACTAGTTTTGAGTCTTTTTAGTTTGGTGTTTTAACACTTAATTTTACGTTTTTAAGTTAATTTCAAGTGTTTTAGCAATCCCTCCTAATCTCCGGCCTAGAACGATCCCTACTTACATTTTTTACTACAATTGACAACAAGAGGGTTTAATTTGTGTGTTAAGATAATTGTCGCATCACTAGACTTGTCTCCCGTAGTACCAATTTTAGTATCTAGAACGTTTCGAGACATGTTGACCAAAAGTTAACTCTCTATCAACGGTAGGGTCCTCATTATTCTCATAGAACATCCTACAAAAATCTCACCACGATCCGATGGTCGGATCTCCGCCAATCATAGATTCATGTGGCGGTCGATGTTTTATTTTAAGAACTTACAAATCCAATTTGGGGAGATCCGTACGATTCCCGATCCGTAAGTTTCTAATGTCCTCAAATATTATGTGCTATAACGTATTAAAGTTTGGTGATGATCCAACGGTCGAATCGTCGATTCATTTAATGTCCAAGTGGCGGTCTCTATCATAATTATAGTCATATGATGGGATTTCGTCAATCGAATGTCACATATGGAATCAGGGTATCCAAATTAGTCTAGGAACGGCATGTGGGGTTTCGGCCCATGCACCGCCGCACGTGGCGGCCGACTGCCCCGTCTCATCGGAAAATTCAACTATTTCCAAAAATTACCAAATTTTACAAGCATGTAGATCTCAGTGAGAGGAGACTTTTTCATACCTGGGCTGAAGTCGAATTCGGCCAAGAACCACCTGAAATCAGCCTTGATCCGCCGGAACCCTAGAATTAGGTGTTCCTTGATTCATCCTCAAATCGATTCTGACGCTCCAACCAATAATTGGGCATTGTTCTTAAGCTTAAGGGAGGTATTTTCATGGTGAGGATCGATGGAAATCATTTCACAAATGGCGGATTCCGCCACCATGCACCTGCGACCCACCGGTGCTATCCCAAGAATTCGAGGTCAATTCGTGTTAATTTTTTAATGAATATGGAAGAGAAGATAATGATGAGTTGGTTCCAGGTAGTGGGTGGCTGCAATTTGCCAAAAAATTCACTAAATAGGCATCGGAAATCAAGGAGAAGTCGGGTCCGGGTCGCGGGTTGATGCGAAAATTATCATAACACACAAATTTAACCCTTTTTTGACAATTGTAGTACAAGTATAGGTAGGGATCATTCTTGACCGGGGATTAGAAGGGCTTGCTAATAACCTCTAAACTGACTTAAAAACATAAAACTAAACTTAAAAACACTTAACAAGACTCACAAGACTCAAAGCAAACTTAAAATACTCAAAACAGCTTAAAACAACCAAATAAACTTAAACTAGACACTAGGAATGACTTTAGACGAAAATTGACTTTTACTTGAATCAAAACACTTTAAAACACAAACTGAAACAGATTTGAAACACTTTGAAACAAGAAACTAAAAGGGGGGTTTTGATTTGGATGAAGTTGAAACAAACAAACAATTATGAAAAACTAGACAGATTGTAAAACGAATGTGAGAAATAAGATGATGGATGGGATAGCTAGAGGCTTTTTCTCCACACATGACATGTATGCAAATAACTTGATTTCCAGTTACTACTTCATTGAATTATGAATGACAATGCTCCAAATTAACCGTGACATCACTAATTAACTCTCAGATTTTCCTTGTTTTATTGGATTGGATAACATCACTAATTCTTCAAAAGTTCCCTACATGACATCATAATAGAGATACAATCAAAGATCATTACGTCTAATGAAAATCATAAGCATTGACAAAGCACTTGCAACTATGACATCATGTCACTTATGCTAGGAATTGAACTTAATGCGATCGTTTATAAGCGACCTTCAGTACATGTGAATAAAAGTTTGTAACGATTATGTGAAACTTCCTTATATTCTAGCAATGGATTTATGCATGTGAATTAAGTGTCGACCCTTAATTAACAAGTACAAATAAGTTATCAATCAAATAGTTAAGCCAATTGCATTCACGATTCAAGAGTTCATAACTGGAATTTATCAAATTATAGTGCACACATAGTCATGACTTTGAAATCACCCCTAGCCAAGAGGGGTTTAGCCACTCATATTTGCAACAAAATGAAAGGAAATGAATTTAAACATTAGAAACAAAAGAAAGAAAACACCTAAACGCTCCAACAATCCAAGTTGGACAGCAAGCATGTCCAAGCACTTTCCTTCCTTTCCTTTGCTACGGCACAAGGTGTTAGTGAGTGTTTGAAGGTTTGTTTGTATGGAGGAATGGATGTGAAGATGAATGGATGTGTTTGGATGAAGGTTATGTTGAAATGGGAGTGAATGATCTAACAAAGTATGAACTCCATTTATGTTACACACACTTCCTTTTATAGAGGAAAAGCATGGCAATGGAAGGGAACATGGAGTGGTGTAGCAATTGAGTGCAATGATGCATGAATTCTAAAATGATGGAGGGAACAAGGAATGGTGTAGCAATTGAGTGCAATGATTCAATGTAATGATGCATGAAATCTGAAATAATGAAGGGGATAAGGGTGATGATGCATGGCATGGGTGGAAAGGTGAGTAAGTGGTGAATCAATGAGTGCAAGGAGGTGAAAGGATATTGTGCACATGGTAAATAAAGGAAAGGAAGTGGAATGATGCAACAAATGAGTCAATGAAGGGAACATGGATGATGATGCAAGGCATAGGAATCCAAAGGAAGTGCAATGTGGTGCACGGCAATGATGGAAAGGTGAATGGTGGAGTGACACCCCTTTGTGGCTGAGCTCTTTATCCTTTTTACACTAATTCTTCTTTCTCTTTAACATATTCCTAGCCTCTTTAGTCTTCAATTTCATCCATCCACCTTGCTCCATGCATGTGCTATCCATTCCAAGCCCAAAACTGCTCCAAAATGCACCTTATTGCATACTTTGTCCTTAGAACCTGAAATTGCACGAAAATGACTTTAAACACTAAAACAACTAAGGAATAACAACATAAATGCATGAGAACAAGTTAATTTAGTCGCATAAATATGCTCCTATCAAATTCCCCCACACTTAGCTTTTGCTAGTCCTCGAGCAAAACAAAAGAAACAAAACGAAACAAAACAAATAAAACAAACAAAACACAACCTAGACCTTCCAACATTTACCTCAGGGGTTTTTAATGAAACATGACATGTTAAAAATCATCATTCCCACAGATTTTGGTCATCTTTACACTTGAGCACATATTTAATCACAGTCACCACTTACTAGTTCACAATTAACCAATTAAAACGATGTTTTGAATGTAGTAACATGCCTTAGAGAATTTGCTCAATTTCTTACAAGATACTCGCTATTTTCACACACATTTTCTGACTACATACCCTACACTAGTATATGTGAGAAGATTAATGTAAACACGAAAGACTAGGACTTACATATGTTATAACAAAGAAAGCAATTTTCTGGAGTTATTAGGCATGTTTAGATATGATCTCATGAATGGAATGCTACTACTTAGATGTGAGAACCAGTGACACCATATGCTCATACCAATTTCGAACTCCACAAATTGAAACACACAACACTCAAGATTGAAGTCAATGGTTGTAACAGGGCTTGGGGTAATGGTTAATAAAGAAAGGATAGGAATAACAAACGTTCTTAAAGTGATAGCAAGCAAAACAATGAAATAGACACTTGGAATTCACTTTAGAATGCAGAATCAACTTTTAAATACAAAGGGAAGATTCATGCAACACTTAGGGCCGAATTCAATGTTTTGGACCTTTTTTTAACAAACTTTTTTCTTTTCACTCTTTTTTTTTTTTCTTTTCTACCCGTGCCTTATTAAGGACTTTGGCACACACACACATATAAGAATCACTTCCCCCACACTTGCTTTCTGTAATACATTGATAAAAAAGGAGTTCATTTTAAGTCATGCTTTACTATGCTTCAAGAACAAGGGTATGGATGGTCCTAAAACTAGGCTAGGTAAGGATAGTGTGGATTAACAAAGAACATAGGCTTAACAAGGCTCAACAGGGTTAAACTTAAACACATAATGAAATAGGGGCACGGCAATTTGGCTTTGGTGGTCACTACACAACTTCATCTTGAATATGTGTTATGCAAATCAATAGCATGCTTTGAATGAAATAGGAATGAGTTCTAGCATTTGGAACTAAATGATGAAACGTCTTCTAAGTAGCAACCAAGCAAAGAATAATGAGATCATGCAACAACTTTAGAAAATAATGATGCAAAGATTATTAACTCTCCAAATAAACATTTAGGCTCAAGTCTCACAAGGTTGTAGCGTTCATTTGAGTTCCCTCCTTAAAGCATGTTACAAAAACTGATTTTTCCTATATGATTGCATGTGAATTCATATATTATAACCACAACCAAGCATACACCAAAGAGTAAATCAAATTTTCATCCATGTTTATAACTCTCTTTAACAGTCATGTAATTAAAAACCAAATCCTCATCATTGTGTTGGAAGGTACCCTAAGACACAAATAAACACACAAAAACAACTCTTTTAGGATTTTTTTCAAAATAATTTTTCAAATTTTTGTAAGATTTTCTGATTTTTATGTCAAAACACTCTAAAACACTTCAAAACAGCTTAAAAACACTTAAAAACGGAAAGGAACAACATTAGAAGTAATGGGTGATAAACTCATAAGAATTTCATGCAAAACAATTTGGTGACCCCCCCCACACTTAAATCAAACATTATCCTCAATGTTTCAAGCATAAACTCACACAAAAACAAGCAAACAAACAAACAATGAATAAACATGACAAGTATGGCAAAGTAAAAACCAGACAGAGTAGAGTTTAAGAACGCAAATCTAGTTTTGGAGATAGATGATCTTGTTGACTTTCCACAGCTTTGATCTCGAACTGGTTTGGAATTCTGAGCGAGGAATATCAGAGTTCTTTGGTTTCAAATTAGACTCCTTCTGCTGGGTTGATTTGATTGTGCAGTCTGCATTCTTCTCTGCTTGTTTCTTCTGCACGGCAGGCAGGCACGAGGTAGAGGTGATGGTTTATTTCTTTCTTCAACCTTTCCAAGTGCCCACCATTTACTTTCTTTCTCCTTGTCCCTAGCTGAGGATGAATTAGCATATTGTCTCCACATGCTTCGAGGTATCATTTTCACTTCCCTTATCTGTTCCCTAAGCAAATGTGGTAGACGAAAATGAAGCATAAGATGTTGAAGATGAGTACTCGAGAGCAAGGCTAGGTAAGCAATCAGGAAGGGGTTCCAGGCAGTCGGTTCCAGATCGGAAGATTGATACCAAGTGCTGGCTGATTGCTCTCTTTCTCCTTGTCCCACAGATGAAAACAACGACAAGGAGAAGGACAGGGAGAAAGCATGATATGAGATACTCTTGCTTTCAACCTTCATGATATGAAATACTTTTGCTTTGGATGAGTTGTTTGCAGAGGTATCCCAATGAATAAGGAATACTGAGTGACTCAAGAGGCTTCGTTGGGAAGGCATTCTCAGTGATGAAGAAAGGTTATGTATGTCTGCTTGCAATGGAGGGTGAAGGTTGACATTTATAGGAATTAATAACTGGTACTATTCTTTCACTTTTGTCGGCAACTGTTGGATAATTTAACAGTAAACTTCACGTGCTTTCTACTTCACAAGAAATCTTCGACAGATTGCCCGTAATTTCTGCAAGGCTGAGTGTGCATGTGACAGGCGCTGACACGTCTGGAAAGCAAGTGCCTCTTCGATATCTGGAATCGACGTTTCGACAAACTGCCCGTGATTTCCGCAAAGCTGAGTGTGCATGTGACAAATGCTGACACGTTTGGAAAAGCAGATACCTCTTCGATTTCTAAGCTTGCCTCTTCGAGTTCTGAGCTCACCTCTTCGAGTTCTGAGCTCCATTGAGTGCAGAGGTTGCAAGTGACAAGTGCGGACAAATCTGGAAAAGAAGATTGGCCCGTGGTTTCTAAGCAAGCCTAGGTTTTGAGAAAGCTAGCGCCTCTTCGATTTTTGAATTGGCCTTTTCGATTTCTGAGCTCGCTTCTTTGATCTCTGAAATCCCGTCGAGTGCTGATTTTTATAGAGGCGTGCAGCTCGTTTCAAAGTACACTTGAATTTCCGCCTGTAGAAACTCCCTTCTTACACTTCTAAGATCCTGATTTGTCTGACCTTTTCTTTCTTCAACACCTTTGAAAATGTCTGGCCCCTCTGACCGTCCTTTCGACTTAAACCTTGGTGAATAGGCATCCATGCCTTCTCCAGACAACATATGGCGCCCATCCTTCATATCCCCTACTGGTCCTCTTACCGTTGGGGATTCGGTGATGAAGAATGATATGACCGCTACGGTGGTGGCCCTGTTGGAAATATGCCCTGAAAGTCAATCTTTGGAAGAAACCTTTCAGGACAATTGAATCGATGTATGGATGACTCTTATACATCAAATGGCAAAGATACTATTTAGGACTATCTCAATAAACGATATATGTCCTAAATAGTGTATCCATGGACAATGGATCGATTGAAGAAGTAATCTAATGATGTTAGACTACAGAGACCTTCTTCACATAACCAAATGTCCAAAAAGGTTCCTGGTCATTGGATTGTCGAAGGGATACTGACAATGCGTAGACCGGTACATACTGTGTCCGCTTCAATTGGAAAGATGGAAAGTCTCATCCCATTCGTGTTGTGACACTAAGACAAGTATGTAGGTGCTCATTAAGGGAATGAGTTCACTGAACACAATCGAACGAGAGTACTTGCATGGAGGTCTACTCACATGTCAAGCAAGTAACTCTAATGGTTGGAATAATGTAAGTAGTCCTTTGACCTGAGGCATCGTCGTTGTCTTGTGGTTAAGTACTTGATCTTTGATTATGTCAAAAGTCAATCTATCAGAATGTCAACGGCATAGTTGGGGTTAAGCCACTTAGTCATGAAGGCAAGTGTATGCGCAACAAGGAATCTCTAATCCTCGATAAGAGAGGAAGAATACTCTAAGATATGATTCGAGAATCTTCGGCCGAAGTATCGAGCGTAATAAAGGAAAGCGTTCCTATACGACTCAATTGAATCATATAAGAAGGAATAATCACATTAGGGGTTTGACATAATATATCCATACCCTAATGATGTGATTGAGAGTATTGTTTTAGAGAAGGATCGAATTACATTGTAATTCCAACTGAATAGGTTCTCCGAATAAACTTCTACATTAGCTTGGGTAGCTATGACATATGGTTAGATGTCACTCATAGCTTGTGAGTTCTTCTAGATGATTAAATGTAGTCGTCAAAGAAGAAAGGTGAATCAAAATGAAGTTTTAATTCACTAAGTGATTGACTTAAATATAATCAATTGGATTGATGCCAATCACCTCACTGCCTTGCTAATTAGAACCTAAAAGATTGTTCACCAATACACTATTGTAGTGAGTAACTAATGGATGATGGAAATAATTAATTGGATTAATTAAGTGTTGTGATTAATTTAGAAAGTCTAAAGAAATCATAAAAGCGATAAAGATCGTTTTGGGCTTAAAGAAACGTTCGGGTTTAATTGGGCCCATTGGGCCTAAACCCATTGGGCTTTTATTCAAGCATTGGATGACTTGAAATAATAAAAGCCCAAAGCCCAAACCAAACACTAAAGGGCCGGCCATTTTAGGTGTGGAAAGGGTGAGATATTTAGTCAAGTTGTTGGCTAGGTTTCTTTTGTCTATATAAGGAACTTTATAGAGATATTGTTCAAAAGGGTTTTTTGTGTGTTTAAAACAACAAAGAGGCAAAAGAAATATCCCTCTAAAACTACACAAAGGCCGGCCACCTTAGGGGTGTTTTTACTAACACATCTTTCACCCTTTTGGTTATTCCTTCATCCTTCTCACTACACTAGTGGGTGAGGATCTTTAGAGGTTTCCTACTTTGGAAACTTGAAGAGAACCTAGGAGCACTCATACTATCAAAGTGGAGGAGGCAAGGAGGGAAGTTAGGCTCAAGGAGTTCAAGGAACAAAGGGCTTGGAGGTGGTCCATCCTTGGTCTCATGTCTAGATCAAGAGGTATAAGACTAAACCTTCACTTTGTTCTTCTCTATAAATTGTTTTGATGCATTATAAATAAACCTATGAACCTTGAAGGGGATTTGCATGACTATAGCTTTGATAATTTGTTATAAATGCTTCTGCTGCTTTCGTATATTAAATTTGATTTGTATATGCATGTTAGTCATTTTGAAACCCTATATGTGAAAACTCATAATTTTCCCTTCAGGCCCGAAACCTTGTCACTCCTAAAGATAACAGACTACTTTCCAAAAGGTCTGATGAGTTGGCTGTTAAGGATTCTCTGGCTCTCAGTGTGCAATGTGCAGATTCTGTGTCTAATATGGCCCAATGTCTATTTGCTCGAACCCGTCAAGTTGAATCATTGGCGGCTGAAGTGATGAGTCTCAAATAGGAGATTAGAGGGCTCAAGCATAAGAATAAACAGTTGCACAAGCTTGCACATAACTATGCTACAAACATGAAGAGGAAGATTGACCAGATGCAGGAATCTGATAGTCAAATTTTACTTGATCATCAGAGGTTTGTGGGTTTGTTCCAACAGCATTTGCCTTCGTCTTTTGGGGCTGTACCGCGTAGTGAAGCTCCAAATGATCAATCTCTGATACCTCTTCCTTCTGTGGCATCGCCGACTACTGAGATTTCTCCTAAGCAGCCTTTATGAAGGCTCCCTCTTGTATTTTTCTGCCTCCTGTTTATTTTCAATGAATTTTAATGTAAAAATACCTTGCATATCTGTCAATGTTTCAAAAATAAACCCACACCAAAAACAATTAAACAAGAAACCAATAAAAATGACAATCATGGCAAAATAAAAATGCAGAAAATGGAAGGTTTTTAGAAACACAAAACTGATTGTGGAGCGATTCAAAGATCTTTTTTTTTTTTATACATGGGTTGCCTCCCAAGAAGCGCTTGCTTTAACGTCTTCCAGCTGGACGAAACTTCCTTCTAAGCTTGGATAGGGCCCATAGCATGGAATTGATCCTTGAATGGAAGGTGATACTTAATGTGATCCGGCAATGGTTTAAATTCTAATGTAGGTGCCTAAATCATCAAAATCAGCAAGTTAGTATAAAATAAAATCGAAGTTGGAGAAGATGGCTTACTTGCTTGCTCCGACACAAACTCAATTACGCACACCACATCTTTGAAGGTTGCAGGGATATGAGACTTGGCGAGATTTGGTGTTTTGAGAGTTATGACTTGTCCCGTGTTATAAAATCCAACTTCTTTGGGCTTTTCGTCTCAAGTGTATCTTCTTTGATGAATTCTAGACATTCCCCATCCACTTCTTGCTCTTGATTCTTTGGAAAGGTTTCGAAGATGCGTTTCTCACCCTATTCTTCCTTGGATTGCTTGATCCTGCAAGGAATAAGGACATTTGGTGAAACGGGGTCAAGACGAATTGAATTTAGGCTTACCTTGGTTGTAGTGGATGACATAGAGGGCATATGGGGCTGCGGCAAGGGTGGTTCTTCCCTTGGCATGGCCTTGTTATTCTCCTCTTCTTTAAGCATCAGTTGTTCATCCATGTATTAGCTTGGTTTGGATGTCTTGGGTTCACCTCCAACCTTCATAGCACTTCCCAAAGTGATAGCATCATGAATTTCAAAATCTTCTTTCAAATTTTCAATAGTTGAGTTGGAGAGTTCACTTTGCTCTTGAATTTGTGCCCCATAATCTTTCCAAGTTGATTTTTCAATTCGCTCATCTCCTTAGCTTGATTGAGCATTGTTTCATTTTGATTTTGCTGCCCCTGCACCAAGGAGGTTAGTAATTGAAAATTTTGATCACTATTCCGTGGACATACTTGAATTTGATTGGAATTGTTGTAAGGGAAGCTGTGGTGGCTGCATAGGTGTTAAATAAAACTCATCAGATTGCTGCCAATATCCATCTTGTTGAGCCTCATTGGTTTGATTTTGTGAGCCCTGCACCAAAGAATTTATTTCATCAAAAATTCGATCATAATCTATTGATGAACCTGAGTTTGATTGAGCATATTGTATTTGAGGTTATGATGGCTGCATAGGTCTTGAATGGAACTCCTCTTCGTGCTACCAATATCCATCTTGTTGGAATTGTTGAGGTTCTATGTAATCTAAATAATCTCTCCAATCCGAATTGTAAGCGTTGGAAAACATGTTATCCCATGATTGGCTATGGCCTTGATAACCCCAAGCATCTTCATTCGCAGGGAATTGAGAATATTGCTGAGTTGGATATCCTTTCCCATAGGACACACCACATGTAGGGACACTTTGCATTGTGGTCCTTTCGGCATATTGTGACAATTAAGAAGTAAGTTCCGCCAATTGAGCTTGAATGGTAGCAAAATCCATGTCTTACTTCTCTAGTACCTGAAATCAAGGAAACAAAACTAAATCAAATATCAAAAGTAAAACAAAAAAAACACAAACAGAAACAAAGTCGTAACTAAAAACAAAAGACACAAAAATAAACAAAAAGAAATAACAAGGGATTAGCAAAGTTGCTAATCCCCGGCAACGGCGCCAAAACTTGATGCGAAAATTATCTTTGTTGGAAATGTGCCCTAAAACCAATCATATGATGATACTTTACGGACATTTCACATGTTAAACTAATGTAGTTTAAATATAAAGGGCAAAGATTATTGTTTGAGCCGTCTCATATAAATGTTATACGCTTAAACAATAAGTCCAAGGAATATGTGATTGGGAGAATGCGATCTAAAAAAGTTAGATTCAAGAGACCATTCTCTTTCGTATACATATCCTAAACGGTCCTGATCATAGGATTGCCAATTGGGCATTGACAGTCCGTTAAGATCAGTATGTGATATGTCTTCTCTTAATGAGAGTGACTGGTCTCGAGTCATTGGTGTGACTGACACCAAGACAAGTACGTAGGTGCTCAATAAGGAATGAGTTCACTGAACACGATCAACGAAGAGTTCTCATACTCATGTCACATGAGAACTCATGGTTGGGATAATGCAAAGTAGTCTTTTGACCTGAGGCATCATAGTTGTCTTGTGGTTAGGTCCTTGATCTTTGATTATGTCAAAGTCACTCCATTCGTGGGTGTCCACGGCATAGTTGGGGTTAAGCCACTTAGCCATGGAGGCAAGTGAATGCGTAACAAGGGATCTCTAACCTTCAAACCGTTTGAGGGAGAATACTCTATGATATGATTAAGAATCTCTGGCCAGAGTATGAATGAGATTTAGGAAGTCGTTCCAAATCACATTCAAGATAATCATATAGGTAAATGAATCACATTGGATAGTAGACATGAACAAACTATCAAACCAAACAATGTGGTCAAGAGTATTGTATTAGGGAAAGACCGTATTGCATTGTAATCCTAAACTGAATAGGTTCTCCACCTCTTCTGATTAGCTTGGGTAACCATGATATGCTGCTAGGTGTCACTCATGGTTTGTGGAAGCCCTAAACGTGTATAAACACTAAAGGGAGAATTGAAAGTAAGTTTCAAATTCACAATCGATTTGAAAGAGTTTTAATCGCCCACTGCCTCGCTAAAAGGAACCTAATGGATCGTACACCGTGTAAGGTAGAGATTGAAGAAACAACGGAGATGAGTAAGAATAATTAAATGGTTTAATTATTTATGGCAAGGATTAATTAATATGTTAATTAATCAAACGAATAAGTTCGTTAAAGACCTCGGGATAGTATTGGACCTTAAGGCCCAATGGGCTTTGAACGTCACGTCCATTGATTTAAGTTGTATGACAACTTAATGAATAATGATTCACAAAGGCCCAAATAGCCCAATAATACCCTAAGGCCGGCAATTTAGAGGAAGGGTAGTGAACTTGCTTTAATTACAATTTTGCCACTCCAATGAATAAAGGTATAAATATGACTTTATAGCCAAAATTCATTTAGGGTTTTTTGAGGAAATTGGAGATAACACAAAGCTCTCCTTTCTCTCTAAAGAGGCCGGCCACCCTTGGAGGGATTAGCTAGTAATCTTTCTCCTCCAAGGTCACTCATCTCTTCTTCACATCTTACCTTGGTGTGGAGACTTAGAGGTTCTCTATTTTGAGAACTTAGAGAAACATATTCTTCCATCCAAATCCATGGATCTAAGAAGCAAGGAATAAAGGCCCTCTCCTTGGGTGATTAGCCTTTACTTATGCAAAGAGGAATCTACAAAGGTATAAATTTCTCAACTCACTTTGATTTGAGTTGAGTCTTGGTTCACCAAACTACTAGGCTTTGAATTTAATGGGTAATGTTTTGTTTTGAGTGCATGCAAGCATGATTCCGCCTTTAATTTGTTAATTGCATGCTATAGATGTTGCTCAAATGAACATGTTTTTCACAAAATTTTCCTTCAATCTTAACACACAAATTTAACCCTCTTTTGACAATTGTAGTACAAGTATAAGTAGGGATCGTTCTGGACCGGGGATTTGGGGGGGGGGGGCTTGCTAATAACCTCTAAACTGACTCAAAAACATAAAACTAAACTTAAAAACACTTAACAAGACTCACAAGACTCAAAGCAAACTTAAAATACTCAAAATAGCTTAAAACAACCAAATAAACTTAAACTAGACACTAGGAATAACTTTGGACGAAAATTGACTTTTACTTGAATCAAGACACTTAAAAACACAAACTAAGACAGATTTGGAACACTTTGAAACAAGAAACTAAAAGGGGGGTTTTGATTTGGATGAAGTTGAAACAAACAAACAAGTATGAAAAACTAGACAGATTGTAAAATGAATGTGAGAAATAAGATGATGGATGGGATAGCTAGAGGCTTTTTCTCCACACATGACATGTATGCAAATAACTTGATTTCCAGTTACTACTTCATTGAATTATGAATGACAATGCCCCAAATTAACCGTGACATCACTAGTTAACTCTCAGATTTTCCTTGTTTTATTGGATTTGATGACATAATTCGACAACCTAAAACATTCTTCAAAAGTTCCCTACATGACATCATAATAGAGATACAATCAAAGATCATTACGTCTAATGAAAATCATAAGCATTGACAAAGCACTTGCAACTATGACATCATGTCACTCATGCTAGGAATTGAACTTAACGCGATCGTTTATAAGCGACCTTCAGTACATGTGAATATAAGTTTGTAACGATTATGTGAAACTTCCTTATATTCTAGCAACAGATTTATGCATGCGAATTAAGTGTCAACCCTTAATTAACAAGTACAAATAAGTTATCAATCAAATAGTTAAGCCAATTGCATTCACGATTCAAGAGTTCATAACTGGAATTTATCAAATTATATTGCACACATGGTCATGGCTTTGAAATCACCCCTAGCCAAGAGGGGTTTAACCACTCATATTTACAACAAAACGAAAGGAAATGAATTTAAACATTAGAAACAAAAGAAAGAAAACACCTAAACGCTCCAATGATCCAAGTTAGACAGCAAGCACATCCAAGCACTTTCCTTCCTTTCCTTTGCTACGGCACAAGGTGTTGGTGAGTGTTTGAAGGTTTGTTTGTATGGAGGAATGGATGTGTTTGGATAAAGGTTGTGTTGAAATGGGAGTGAATGATCTAACAAAGTATGAACTCCATTTATGTTACACACACATCCTTTTATAAAGGAAGTGCATGGCAATGGAAGGGAACATGGAGTGGTGTAGCAATTGAGTACAATGATGCATGAATTTTGAAATGATTGAGGGAACAAGGAATGGTGTAGCAATTGAGTGCAATGATTCAATGTTCTGAAATGATGGAGGGAACAAGGAATGGTGTAGCAATTGAGTGCAATGATTCAATGTAATGATGCATGAATCTGAAATGATGGAGGGAACAAGGAATGGTGTAGCAATTGAGTGTAATGACTCAATGTAATGATGCATGAAATCTAAAATAATGAAGGGGACAAGGGTGATGATGCATGGCATGGGTGGAAAGGTGAGTAAGTGGTGAATCAATGAGTGCAAGGAGGTGAAAGGATATTATGCACATGGTAGATAAAGGAAAGGAAGTGGAATGATGCAACAAATGAGTCAATGGAGGGAACATGGATGATGATGCAAGGCATATGAATCCAAAGGAAGTGCAATGGTGGTGCACGGCAATGATGGAAAGGTGAATGGTGGAGTGACACCCCTTTGTGGCTGAGCTCTTTATCCTTTTTACACTAATTCTTCTTTCTCTTTAACACATTCCTAGCCTCTTTAGTCTTCAATTTCATCCATCCACCTTGCTCCATGCATGTGCTATGCATTCCAAGCCCAAAACTGCTCCAAAATGCACCTTATTGCATACTTTGTCCTTAGAACCTGAAATTGCACGAAAATGACTTTAAACACAAAAACAATTAAGGAATAACAACATAAATGCATGAGAACAAGCTAACTTAGTCGCATAAATATGCTCCTATCACAAGTCAAAAGGGAATCTAGGTTTTCCCCTTTTTCTCTCTTCTCTCATTTCCTTCCTTTCTGGCTCTTTGATTGGGCCATCCACTCCTTCTCTCCTCTCCCGATTCGATGCGCCCTCCCCCCTTTTCTCTTTCGTTCTCTCTTCCTTTCCCCGTTTCTCTTCTTCCCCCTTCTTTTCTGATCTCCCTCCTTCTTTTTTTTTCTTTTTTTTTACAGCCACTCATGTGACTTCCTTTTTCAACAATATGCGATCGAAGTGCTTCTCCAAAAAACATGCGTCGTAAATACATAATTTTAAACGCATTGAAATTAATAATACTAAAATACGTAATTTTAAATAATGAATCAGGAAACGAGATTTCACAGACCTCCAAAGCGATGAAGTCGAATTACAGACAAACGCAAATATATACGCAGAAATATGCAACAAGAAAATATGCAAATAGAACTTCAGGTCTATAATTATAATTGAATTAATTATTTGGACTTCGGGCCAAATTTAAAGTGTGGGTGAAAAATTATAAAACCCAAATTGTCTAAAAAATAAACAATTAAGATTGAGGCCCAAAAACATGGGCCAAAGCCCACAGGTGGGTTGAGCAAAATGGAGCTGTGTAGCCCAGGCCCAAGAATGGGCTAGAATGGGCTTGAGCCTAGCATGTAGGCTGGCCCAACATCATAAATTATTGGGTTGCAGGCTTAAGCTCAAATAAGAGGCCTGAGAAGGACTTTGGTCTGGTGTGACGCATACGCGAACGCGAGCTGTGATCCTTTATGATGCGAGACACAGGAACACCGTGGCCTAGGAAGGCCGGTGTGTTGGGCCAAGGAAAGCTCCAAAGCCCAATGGGCTGGCGCTCACCGAGAATGGGCCAAGCCCACATAGGCTTAGGTTTCGAACCAGACACCCCAACGTGCACTGGGTGAACATCACCAGAGAAAACGACCAGAGCCACCTCTTCATGCGGTCATGTTTAGGAGCAAAAACCACAGCACAAAACTGTGGGTTCGATGGTGACCCGGAGAATGGAGACTCTCAACGTTTGCGTTAGAAACCATAGGAAAATTAATCATAATTTTGAAGAAAAACCGATGAGATTCCAAAAACTCGTCAGGGGTAAGGGGTGAAAACAATCTACAAGTCGTCGGGACGAGGATCCAAGATCAGGATTGGGCTACAGGCCTATCTGTGAGTGAAGAAGACGCCATGGATGGCGTCGGGTGTGTTATGGGTTTCAAACTAGAAGCCTATGGCTCTGGCATATGGTCTCACGGCTCACCCAGGCCTGTAGCCTATGCGGCCGAGGTCATAGGTTTCAAAGAACCCTAGTGTTTTTCGATTTCTTTTTTTTTCTTTTTTTTTTCAATTAATTCAAAGCATATATAATTTGAAGGAATGAACATATATTTGATGCAATTCATGGCAATATCAAATTCACATAATTCAACAATTATGCATATAATGCATACACAATTTATGTAGAGGAATGTGTGTGTTATTCCCCCTACGTAGTGCCTTTATTTATAGTAATAAGAGGGAGAATAAATCCTTCATCCCCAAGGAATACAAGTTCATATAGGAAAGAATAACTAGAATAAAATCTAATCTAGGATTTACACAATCACACTTAAACTAGGAAAGTTTACAACATCAATTAGATAATAGTCTCTCAACTAAAAATCAGTAACCATTGATCCACTAACTCATCAAAACGTGCAGCTATAGCCCTTTTCATCAACTTCGTCAGACTTCTGTCAAAATAAGTCATGTTGAAAGAACCATTGCTACAAGTAGATTAACGTTAAGGGACCATTGCTCCAATTGGGTTAAAGTTGAGGAATCACTTATACAATTTTTCTCATATAGTTTTTCATATTTGCCCTTGATTCAGCCTCACGTGCCACATCATTGCTACAACAATTTTTCTCATATAGTTTTTCATATTTTCCCTTGATTTAGCCTCACGTGCGTGGCACGTGATTCATTTTGACATAATTTTGTTGAAGTTGATGAAAAGGGCTATAGCTGCACGTTTTGATGAGTAAAGGGACCAATAGTCATGAGTTTTAATTGAGGGACCATTACTCCAATTGGATTAAAATTGATGGACAATTGTTATAATTTTCTCTTTAAAGAAAGAAGAAAAAAAAAAGAACAAAGGATATGGACGGTCTTCTTCCCCTCCGACCCAACCCCCTCTGTCCCCGACGTCTTCCCAGCCATTCTTTCTTCCCCAAAACCCAGCCTTCGTTCTTCCCTAAACCCAACTTTTCTTCTTCCCCAAGCCCCAACTTCAACGATTTCTTTGTTTAATTATTTTAGAGAATTAATGAGAGAAAAAGGATGATCCCCAAACCTCATGTTACCTTGCCTTCTTCCCCAAAACCCAACCTTCCTTTTTCCCCTGGCTTGAGGTTCTTTGTTTATGGCTATCAATTTTTCTACGCCAGATTGCGAAATCCAAAAAACCTTCAATACGGTTCTGAACAATTGATAGTTAACATTACTCTTTCCGAATCTAATATTAATTGAGAGTTGTAGAGAGAGAAAAATATATGTCGGGGAAGAAAGGGAAGGGCGACAGGCTGTAGAATTTTATTTTATTTTCTATTTTTTTAACTTTTATTTTGTAAGAGTAAAACATATGTTTAGTCCAACTGTAAATATATTGTACATATGGCATATTTTAGGTGGAAGTATCCCTTTGACGTGGTGACGCAGTATCATTGCATAATTTCTCCTCAAACGAAGAGGGCTAAAGGTCTAAAAGTAAAAAAATAGTCTGATTTGTTCAAAAACTCATTATCAACTGATAGCTAGGCTATAATTATATGGAGCTTACCAGGTTATTATTTGGCCAAAGAGACATCAGGCTAGCCGAATGTAGCTCCCTTCTTAGCCACTTTTTTTGGCCCAGCTCTTCAGTTGCAATAATTGATTCAAATTCAATGACTGGATTTGGAAACATTTAATGGTAGTTTAACTAAAATTAACAATAAATTTAAAACTAATAAATTATTGAGGAGGTTATGTTTAGTCCATTTGTTTGGAGATGGTAAATGAATATAGGCTGACATATTTATTTAAAAATATTTTTTTACAGAACAATAATTCTAAATATGATTATATTTAACCATTTGGTTGGAGATGGCCGTACTGCTCGTTGCGTTGCAAATGGCAGACTCGTTTTAACATTGGCATGCGGCCTGTGTGTTTCCTCTTTTCTTTAGGTCGAGACTCGAAAGAAAGGTTCACGCAACGTAAGCAGCTGGGCCAAACCAGACACCCATACGCCCAGTGGACCACAATTGATCCAGAAAAATGAGTTTATGAAGCCGAGTACAAGATGTCGAGACTCTAGGATTAATTATCACAAGTGTATTCAAGGATTAGTTATCCTAACAAAAATGCACGAAATACGTTCTAATATATGTTGTGATTGTGTAAATTTTAAGTAAAGATAAATTAGGAATCTTTCAGGATTTAAAATATCATTCCTATTAGACTTTGTTTTACTTTGAGAGCAAGTTTCTCTCCTTCTTATTGCTATAAATAAATGCACAAGGATTGAATAATAACACACAAAATTCCTCAAGCCTATTTACCTCCTTATTACTGTAAGTAAGATTATGGTGTAATTATCTATTTGCCTATAATACAATCTTTACTTTTGAGTACCAAACTTTGGATGATTGGATTGGATTAAACTAATCTTATCCAACCTACTCAAATATATAATGTGACATAGTGCTGGAAGAAAAGTGGGCATATTGGCTATTGGATAAGAAACTACCCTCAATCTTAATTTATTAATTTTATTAAAATTCAACTTCTCTAAAACTACTACTTGACAGAAGATAAACAGTAATTTTTATACAAACTTAATCAGTGTTACATTAATTCATAAACCGACTTAATATACATGCATTAGGCCTAAAGTTAGGCTTAATTGGAGATGATGGATGGGGCAAATATTTGTTTATGTCAACTGGGTGGATCTTAATTAAATTAAGACTTTTCTCTCTGGGTTTTGCATATCTAAGAATAGCATATGTAAGAATCTAGTCTGGCTTCTGGAGAATCGGTCATATCTTAATTTCTCATTCAACAAACAATTTTTTATCATTGTCCACGATACCACTTACTTTGTATTGATGAATGATGACTCATATATAGTATAAAAGTTTTCAAGCAATTTTCATTAGTTTTCCTTAAAAATAATCCAAGTTGTTCAACCCAGCACCTAGCACCCAACACTCAAGCCAAGTGTTGGTAATGTAAATGCCAATCTTTGTCCACGACACAACTCTTTGTTGAATATTCAAACAACAAATTTATATATATAAATCCAAACTCCGGTTTACTGTTCATTAACAGTAAAGTTCCGAAAACACCCTCCAATTGCTGATAGTTGTGCCTTTTTTCAGGTTTTTGCACATTGAAATGGCAGGTTTGCCCCTGCTATCCACGGGTGTACGAACTCTCGAGGTTTCGATTTGTTCCCGTGCGTGCGTTTTGTGTAGAAAGATGCTTCCAGTATCTTTCATTTTTCACTTTCCTCTTCGTTTCTTCTCTGTCTTTCCGTTTCTCTCTATTTCTCCGTCTGTCTTTTGGTTTCGATTCCAATCGTCTTGTTGTTTTCCACGAACGAATTGCTTTGGTTTAGGTGTGTTTGTTCGTGCGTTGCTTTATTTTCTGTTTGGTTAGGAAGAATCGCAACGTTCAGACAACCCATGGATGATATTTCGCTCAAACTCGCAGATCCATGTTCGATCCTCCAGTTTCAGAGCAAAACATTGATCCAGTTCCCAGATCCACCAGAAGCAAAGGTAAAGACTCGGTTTGTTCCGAAAAATGGTTAAGTCAGTAAAATTTGTTTAGATCCTTTTGTCGGAGGCTGCAGACGACAACGCTTGCTTGCTAAAAAATAGTCAGTTTGGTCTCGATTGCAGAAAATTTGGAGCGGATCGCGCTTCCTGCTGCCGATTTGGTGTGGGCTTTGAATGTTATGTGCTTGGAAGTGTAAATTTGAATTTATAAACGAGTTTTTCATTTAAATTTTTTGGTTGTGATTTTGGGAATTTTAGCTTCAGATTTAATTTGGTTTTCTTTTTGGTTTCAGGATATCCGGTTTTTCGGGTTTCTTGTTAAGTTTTTAGTAAGCTGATATATACAGGAATTGGATTTTAGAGGGAGCTGAAAAGACAGAGAGAGTGAGAGGCAAGGTTTTTCACAACTGCAACTCTGCTACACTGCAGAGAGCAACATTTCATTCATATTCATTCCTTTCTTTTACATCAGACATCATAACCATTCAATTACATGAGCCAATGTGATTTTGACACATGGCAGAACAAAGCATATGAGCCATTGAAAAAGAGTCCTGATCTAAGACCATACACTTGGCATATGAGCACAAGTTATCACATCATAAAACAGCTACTCAATAGAACAAAGATAAAATAGATAAGTAAATCATTTACTAACTTGAAATTAGTAAGCAATTTACTTTTCAACATTTCTGACATTTCTTTGCACCCTGCGAAGGCCTCTGTGTTTAAGGTGAGGAGTTTTGAAATTCTACGTTTTTATTCGACTTCCAGCCTGAGATGTAATTTTAAAGCTGAAATTTCCAACTTTTTTTATTAATCTTAAATCAGATTAGTTAATTATAGTTAAATAATTTTTTCTTTTCTTTCTGTTATGCAGCTGAAGTAACTAGAGTTGAGAAAGAACAATTGGAGCTTAGAGTCTTTGCATATTTGAAAGGCTTTGTACTCAATTGTAGGGCATTGCATGCAACGGACCCTGATAGCAATTTTGGGTGAGTTTTGATTCCTGACACACTCCGGTTTAGAACGAGGCATGCTGGCCATCATGAGGGTGACGTAGTCATGTGTGCAGTACAGAAAAACATTGATAAAACGAAATGCGAATAAGATTTAAGTGTGAATACACACAATCAGAGAATAGGTAGCCTCAGTGCAGTCTAACAGGACAAATACTAATTATACAACACTAAAGGTGGTCCTACATTGGTGATAATTTGTTAGAACCTTCGTCAAATCCTCGTAAGCTATCAACAAGCACTCTTACCTAAAACCTGGAGGGGCGTAAAATAGAAAGTGTGGGTAAAAAAAAACAAAGTTTTTCAAAACCGTTCATTATCAAAAGTAATAATTCTTCGTCGTAAGACATGTATAATTCTAAAAAAATAGCATGCATGATTATATCTCAAATCATATTCAAAATAGCAAATTCATCGAATATACCATGTCAAATCTAAAAAAGAAATAAGAAAGGTGAAATAAACCAATATGAAATAGTATGCAAGTCGGAGTCATATAACGTGACATGTACGGCTGAGTTTATAGCTCCTTAATAAAATTCTCTGTACATGAGTCGGAACCACCTAATGTGGTCTGTATGATAGGCTGAATGTACATAAATACGTTCAAGTGCTACGGTCACTTGAAAGCTGTGCGAAGTATCGCAAGTTACCTATAAGTCGGAACCATCTAATGTGATCTATACGATAGGCTGGCACATGCCTTTGATCCAAGGTAAGCGTGTGGTGCGGGAGGTGAACGATCACGTGAAGGTTAGGCCCTGCCTCGGGCGGAGCACTAACACCGGGGTGCAGGATAATGAGCTATAAATACATCTCAACACAATCATACTCACTACTATCAATACACTCACCTGAAGCTTACTTGAGTGTCCGCATCGGTAAGCAACAATATATAAATAACCATACTAATGCATAATCAAACATAGGGCATTTGACATGGCATTTCAAAATATCAAATCATTTAATTAAGTTTTCTGGGAAAAATACAAAGTATATATATATACCAAAAGCCGACTTACTGATATGTAGAAGGGTCGTAACCCATGAGTCTCGCTTGACTGCGCTCTTCTTCTCGATAGGTCTCACTTATATGCGAAACAACTATTTAAATGTTATTTTAAGTACATAACCAAAACTAGGTAAAAACTTCTCATACGTTGCTCAATTGGGGTATACGAATATACCATTGTGGCCTACTCAATCCCATGAACATCCCCATATTTGAAGAAAAGTTTTTCGATCACTCCTGCGCCGGCCAAGGCAAAACCACACGCGCCGCCACGCGCAGGCAAGTGCCTAGCACACCAAATGAAATCCCTAACGGCGTTAGGGAATATTCTGTAAAAAATCATCATATACCGTTAAATATACCTGACGATGTTAGTCACCGTTAGGAATATTCTGTCAAAGTTGACGGAATATTCATCTTCTTCTTCGATGAGTCATTGGATTCCGTCGCTGTCGCTGTCTGTGTCATTGGAAACTGGGAAACCTTCAAACCATCATTTCTCACTCATTTTAGCACCAAAATCCATCAAAATGAAGCTTACCACTTTTAAAACCTAAAACCAATGGAAACTCGCCGGAAGAATCACAATAATCCGGCCACCTCTGCAACTTGTCAAACCCGAGCTTCCAAACATCCAAAACACTTCAAAATCCTTCCTTAAGCTTCGACAACAAGTTTTAAGGCTCCTTAGGATCTTAAAACCCAATGAAATCTTCGCGATCACGACTAAGTTACTGTGCACCTCTTCGGGGTTTCCTGGTTTTTGAGCTTTCGAAGCTTTCACGTCCAACCAAAGGTATAGATAGACTCCTGAGCTTGCAAGGAGTCCAAAAACACCAACCACAACCTCGATCAGTATATGAAAGGGTTGGTTATGAGTTGTCGGTACGGTTGTACGGAAAATGGGAAAAATTCGAGAGATAAGAGAGAGAGAGAGTCAATGGGAGTGGTATGTGTGTGTGTGTGTGTGTGTGTGTGTGGTCCAGTTTTAGGCTACCAACCAACAAACAAAAGCTTACTTCCAATTGGGTCTGAAAACTTAGGAAAAACATGTCATGGTCCAAATCCTTTGCCCGTTTACACACACACAACCACTAAACGCTCAAGGACAATAAAGACATTTCACACTATCGAAAATATATTTTGGGACGAGTTGTCACAACCTATTCCTTTAAGAAAATTTCGTCCCCGAAATTCACACGATAATTATAAACCACTAATAACCATAAAATAAGCGTGGATACATTTCCTCCATACGATCCTCTATCTCCCAGGTGGCTTCCTCCTCCGAGTGATTTCTCCATAAAACTTTCACTAAGCGCACGGTCTTATTCCTCAGAACCTTATCTTTCCAATCCAAAATCGTCATTTGCACCTCATCATAAGTCAAATTTGGATTAATTTCCAATGGTGGAGGAGGTATCACATGTGATGGATCTGAAACATAATGATGAAGCATCGAGACATGAAAAACATCGTGCACTTTAGATAACTCTGGAGGCAACTCAAGCTTGTAAGTAACTTCACCGTCCCGCTCGGTGATTTGATACGGTCCGATGTACTTAGGATTTAACTTACCTTTCTTTCCAAACCGTACCACACCTCTTCACGGTGATAACTTCAAAAATACCCAATCACCAACTTTATACACTCGGTCAGTGGTATGCTTGTTTGCTAGACTCTTTTGTCGATCTTGGGCCGCTTTCAGGTTAGATTTAATTACCTGAATATTCTGAGTAATCTCATTTACAATTTTAGGACCCACAAAAACTTTCACCAACCTCTGACCAGCATAAAAGAGTACAACAAGACTTACCATAAAGTGCCTCAAAAGGTGACATACCGATGCTCGAATGGTAGCTATTATTATATGCAAACTCCATCAAATATAACCGCTGATGCCAGGTGTCGCCAAACTGCAATACCAAAGATCTTAGTATATCATTTAGTGTTTGAATAATCCTCTCAGACTGTTCGTCTGTCTGGGGATGCTATGCCGTACTATAAAGTAACCTCGAACCCAGAGTCTCCTGAAATGCCACCCAGAATTTAGAAGTGAACCTGGGATCCTGGTCCGAGATAATACTAACTGGAACCCCATGGTATTTAACCATCTTCGATATGAATAATTCAGCTAATCGGCTTAAAGAATATTTCTCCCTCACTGGAATAAAATGCGCTGATTTAGTAAGCCGATCCACAATCACCCAAATATCATCATAACCATTATGTGTAGGAAGTTTATACACGAAATCCATGGTAATATTTTCCCATTTCCACTGTGGAACGGGAAGTGGCTGCATCAATCTAAATGGCTTTTTCCTTTCAGCTTTGACCTGTTGACAAATGACACACCTATTCACATACTCGGCAATTTCTCTCTTCATACCTGGCCAATAATAAAATGATCGAATGGTATTATACATTTTAGTACCTCCAGGATGCATTGCATACGCCGATACATGCGCTTCATCAAGAATCTTTTTCTTTAACTCTGCATCTTTCAACACATTCTTTCCTCCTGCATAAGCATGCCATTCGATTCTCTAATCCTTAGATCTTTCTCTTTCCCATCATTTCTTGCCTGAATTAATTCCTGGGTTTCCTCATCATTCATTTGAGCCTCGAGTACTTGATCAATTAATATTGGCCTGACCTGAAAATTAGCAAGTAAAACTTCTTCTTGTTTTTCCACCTCTAACTTCACTCTAGTGGATCTCAAATCCGCAAGAAGAGGAACATGACAAGCGTACAAAGCATTAATTCTCCCTTGAGGCTTCCAACTAAGTGCATCCGCGACCACATTTGCACGACCAGGGTGATCCTCAATCGTGCAATCATAATTACTGAGCAATTCAATCCATCTTCATTGTCGAAGATTAAGATCCCTCTGAGTGAAAAGATATTGAAGACTTTTGTGTCCGTAAAAATCTTACATTTTTCACCATAAAGATAATATCTCCAAATCTTCAAGGCAAAGATATAGCTGCTAATTCAAGATCATGAGTAGGATAGTTCATCTCATGAGGCTTCAACTGTCGTGAAGCATAAGCAATCATCTTACCATGTTGCATCAACACACAACCTAGACCATTCAAGGAAGCATCCCTGTAGATCTCAAAATTACCACTATCATCTGGAAGCGCCAAAACAAGTGTATGAGTGAGACAATACTTCAACTGCTGAAAACTCTACTCACAATTATCATCCCACTCAAACTTAACATCTTTTATAGTCAATCTCGTCAGTGGTAAGGCAATAACTGAAAAATCTTTAACAAACCGTCAATAATAACCATCTAAGCCAAGAAAACTCCGTACCTCAGTGACGGTTCATGGTTGCTCATAATTCTCAACGGCTACTACCTTTTGAGGATCCACCAGAATACCTTGAGCTGATATAACATGTCCCAAAAATGCCATTTGATCTAGCCAAATTGGCATTTGCTAAACTTAGCATACATCTGGTGTTCCCTCAATTTCTTCAACACCAAAGTGAGATGTTGAACATGCTCTGATTTAGACTTAGAGTACACCAGAATATCATCAATGAAAACAATGACAAACCTGTCTAGATATTGCTAGAATACTCGATTCATCAAATCCATAAAAGCTGCAGGTGCATTAATTAACCTGAATGACATCACAAGAAACTCATAATGACCATATCGAGTCCTAAAAGCTGTCTTAAGAACATCTTCACTTTTAATCTTCAATTGATAGTAACTAGACCTCAAATCAATCTTAGAAAATACAAAGGCATCTCGAAGTTGATCAAATAAATCTATACGCGGCAACGGATAATGGTTTTTAATCGTTACCCAATTTAATTACCGATAATCAATACATAGCTTCAAAGTCCCGTCTTTCTTTCGCACAAATAAAACTGGAGCTTCCCATGGTGAAGTACTAGGCTGAATAAAACCTTTATCAACTAATTCTTGCAACTTGATTTTCAATTCCCTTAATTCAGCAAGAGCCATTCGATAAGGAGTTAAAGATATAGGATCTGTACCTGGAAGTAAATCAATAGTGAACTCCACGTCTTGGTGGCAATCCAGGTAAATCATCAGGGAATACGTCAGGAAAATGCCTGTCCACTCGAACATTCTCCACACTAGGAGTATTATCATTCAACACCACATGAGCCAAATATCCCTGACAACCTTTTGTTAACAATCTTTTATCCCTCATGGTAGAAATAATACCATGCCTCACCCCACTACTCTCGCCCACAAAAGTAACCTTAGGTAATCCAGGACAATGAAAAGTGACTGACGTCCCGTAGTAATCTATATTGGCACGATTATAATGCAACCAATATGTGCCCAAAATAACATCAAAATCAACAATATCTAACAGGATGAGAATAGCGGGCATAACTACATCGTCCACTAGCATGGGACATCCTGGGTAAACACAACTAACATAACATCTCTCCCCTTTAGGCATCACAAAATCTAAATCATACCCAAGAGGTGTAAGATGAGGTTGTGTCATTTGAGCGAACGTATGAGAAATAACAGAATGCGTAGCCCCACAATCAATTAATACTTTTGCAAAATGACCAAGAATATTCAACGTACCCATGATCAAATCAAGATTATTCTGAGCATCCTGCAGTGTCATGCGGTGAATACGTTCATGAGCCTGCTGTCGTCCTCCACGACCTCTGCTAATCTAACCACTACGTCCTTGCACATTATGCCCCTAGCCTGGCTAATTAGGCTGCCTCGATGATCCTGCATTATTAGAAGCAACATACACGTGCTGGGACTGTCCTCCAGGATACCACTAAGACCCACCAGCTAAATATGGAGGATACGACATATAACCTCCAGGATACTGAGGGTAACCACTCTGATAATATGGATCATGTGGATACTGATACTGCCTTGCAGAATAAGAAGCTACATCGCCCTAGTAATGATAAGCACCTCCACGACCCGTCTGACCATAATTGCTAGATCCTAGAACTTGCTGGATCGGCACTAGTGGTGGTAAGGAAAGCTGCTGTGGCCTCTGCTGATTCTGTGGGCAATGCATAGCCTGATGCCCCAATTGACCACAAGTAAAACATCCTTTACTACCTTGCCTGCTGATGCGAAAATTATCTTAACACACAAATTTAACCCTCTTTTGACAATTGTAGTACAAGTATAAGTAGGGATCGTTCTGGACCGGGGATTAGGAGGGTTTGCTAATAACCTCTAAACTGACTCAAAAACATAAAACTAAACTTAAAAACACTTAACAATACTCACAAGACTCAAAGCAAACTTAAAATACTCAAAACAGCTTAAAACAACCAAATAAACTTAAACTAGACACTAGGAATGACTTTGGACGAAAATTGACTATTACTTGAATCAAAACACTTAAAAACACAAATTAAAACAGATTCTAACTAATTAGACACACTAAATTAAAGGGGGATTGAGTTTTGGACGAAGTTGAAACAAACAAACAAGTATGAAAAACTAGACAGATTGTAAAACAAATTTGAGAAATAAGATGATGGATGGGATAGCTAGAGGCTTTTTCTCCACACATGACATGTATGCAAATAACTGGATTTCCAGTTACGACTTCATTGAATTATGAACGACAATGCTCCAAATTAACCGTGACATCACTAGTTAATTCTCATATTTTCCTTGTTTTATTGGATTGGATGACATCATTCAACAACCCAAAACATTCTTCTAAAGTTCCCTACATGACATCATAATAGAGATACAATAAAAGATCATTACGTTTAATGAAAATCATAAGCATTGACAAAGCGCTTGCAACTATGACATCATGTCACTCATGCTAGGAATTGAACTTAACGCGATCGTTTATAAGCGACCTTCACTACATATGAATCTAAGTTTGTAATGATTCTGTGAAACTTCCTTATATTCTAGCAACGGATTTATGCATGCCAATTAAGTGTCGACCCTTAATTAACAAATACAAATAAATTATCAATCAAATAGTTAAGCCAACTGCATTCACGATTCAAGAGTTCATAATTGGAATTTATCAAATTATATTGCACACATAATCATGGCTTTGAAATCACCCCTAGCCAAGAGGGGTTTAGTCACTCATATTCACAACAAAACAATAGAAAATGAATTTAAACATTGGAAACAAAAGAAAGAGAACATCTAAACGCTCCAACGATCCAAGTTGTACAGCAAGCATGTCCAAGCACTTTTCTTCCCTTCCTTTGCTACGGCACAAGGTGTTGGTAAGTGTTTGAAGGTTTGTTTGTATGGAGGAATGGATGTGAAGATGAATGGATGTGTTTGGATGAAGGTTGTATTAAATGCGGCAAAGAGTGGAGAATTGTGTAGATGATGTGTGTGTATTTTGGATGGATTTTTTCTCCCTTGTTATGGTGAAAGGTGGATGTATTTATAGGCTAGGGAGAGGACCACCATCTAATTAAGGTGGTAGTGTGTATGTTTGGTAATGAGTGGATGTAATGGGTGTAGTGGATGGATGTTTGGTAATGAGTGGATGTAATGGGTGTAGTGAGTGAATGTTTGGTAATGAGTGGATGTAATGGGTGTAGTGGGTGAGTGTTGTGGTAATGAGTGGATGTAATGGGTCTAGTGGGTGAGTGTTTGGTAATGAGTGGATGTAATGGGTGTAGTGGATGGATGTTTGGTAAAGAGTGGATGTAATGGGTGCAGTGGATGGATGTTTGTAGTTGTAGGTCAACACACTTGCACACATACATGCTGATTTCTAGCCTTCAAATCTTCAAAAACGTCCATCCTCATATCTCCATGCTTGCACTATCCAATTTAGGCTAAAAAATGCTCCAAAATGCTCCAAATAGCACTTTGTTGCTAACTTTGTTATTTGAACCTACAAACACACGAAAATAGCTTAAAGTACTAAAATAACTAGAATTAAACTAAGTAAATGCCAAGAAACAAGCTAACTAAGTTGCATAAATATGCTCCTATCAAATTCCCCCACACTTAGCTTTTGCTAGTCCTCAAGAAAAACAAAAGAAACAAAACGAAACAAAACAAACAAAACACAACCTAACCTTCCAACATTTGCCTCAGGGATTTTTAATGAAACATGACGTGTTAAAAATCATCATTCCCACAGATTTTGGTCATCCTTACACTTGAGCACATACTTAATCACAGTTACCACTTACTAGTTCACAATTAACCAATTAAAACGATGTTTTGAATGTAGTAACATGCCTTAGAGAGTTTGTTCAATTCCTTACAAGATACTCTCTATTTTCACACACATTTTCTAACTACACACCTTACACTAGTATATGTGAGAAGATTGATGTAAACACGAAAGATTAGGACTCACATATGTTATAACAAAGAAAGCAATTTTCTGGAGTTATTAAGCATGTTTAGATATGATCTCATGAATGGAATGCTACTACTTAGATGCGAGAACCAGTGACACTATATGCTCATACCAATTTCGAACTCCACAAATTGAAACACACAACACTCAAGATTGAAGTCAAGGGTTGTAACAGGGCTTGGGGGTAATGGCTAACAAAGAAAGGATAGGGATAACAAACGTTCTTAAAGTGATAGCAAGCAAAGCAATGAAATAGACACTTGGAAATCACTTTAGAATGCAGAATCAACTTTTACATACAAAGGGAAGATTCATGCAACACTTAAGGTAGAATTTAATGTTTTGGACCTTTTTTTAACAAACAACACTTTAGAGTTTTTTTTCATACTTCTTTTTTTCTTTTCTCTACCCGTGCCTTATTAAGGACTCTGGTACACACACACACAAGAATTACTTCCCCCACACTTGCTTTCTGCAATACATTGATAAAAAAGGAGTTCATTTTAAGTCATGCTTTACTATACTTCAAGAACAAGGGTATGGATGGTCCTAACACTAGGCTAGGTAAGGATAGTGTGGGTTAACAAAGAACATAGGCTTAACAAGGCTCAACGGGTAAAACTTAAACACATAATGAAATAGGGGCACGGTAATTTGGCTTTGGTGGTCACTACATAACTTGATCTTGAATATGTGTTATGCAAATCAGTAGCATGCTTTGAATGAAATAAGCATGAGTTCTAGCATTTGGAAGTAAATGATGAAACGCCTTCTAAGTAGCAACCAATCTCATTGTGTTGGAAGGTACCCTAAGACACAAACAAACACACAAAAACAACTCTTTTTTGGGTTTTCAAAACAAATTTTCAATTTTTTATGCGATTTTTGGATTTTTATGTCAAAACAAACTAAAACACTCCAAAACAGCATAAAAACACTTAAAAACAGCAAGGAACAACACTAGAAGTAATGGGTGATAAACTTCCACGAATTTCATGCAAAACAACTTGGTTACCCCCCCCACACTTAAATCGAACATTGTCCTCAATGTTTCAAGCATAAACTCACACAAACACAAGCAAACAATCAAACAAACTACGAATAAACATGACAAGTATGGCAAAGTAAAAACCAGACAGAGTAGAGTTTAAGAACGCAAATCTGGTTTTGGAGATAGATGATCTTGTTGTCTTTCCACAGCTTTGATCTCGAACTGGTTCGGAATTCTGAACAATTAAACAAGCAATAAATAAAAATGACAATCATGGCAAAATAAAATGCAGAAAAGGGAAGGTTTTTAGAAACGCAAAACTGATTGTGGAGCGATTAAAAAATCTTCCTCATTTTTTAATACATGGGTTGCCTCTCAAGAAATGCTTGCTTTAACGTCTTCCAGCCGGACGAAACTTCCTTCTAATCTTGGATAGGGCTCATAACATGGAATTGATCCTTGAATGGAAGGTAATACTTGACATGATCCGGCAATGGTTTAAATTCTAGTGTAGGTGCCTAAATCATCAAAATCAGCAAGTTAGTATAAAATAAAATCGAAGTTGGAGAAGATGGCTTACTTGCTTGCTCCGACATAAACTCAATTACGAACACCACATCTTTGAAGGTTGCAGGGATATGGGACTTGGCCAGATTTGGTGTTTTGAGAGTTATGACTTGTCCCGTGTCATAAAATCCAACTTCTTTGGGATTTTTCATCTCAAGTGTATCTTCTTTGATGAATTCTAGACATTCCCCATCCACTTCTTGCTCTTGATTCTTTGGAAAGGTTTCGAAGATGCCTTTCTCACCCTCTTCTTCCTTGGATTGCATGATCCTGCAATGAATAAGGACATTTGGTGAAACGGGATCAAGACAAATTGAATTTAGGCTTACCTTGGCTGTAGTGGACGGCATATAGGGCATATAGGGCTGCGACAAGGGTGGTTCTTCCCTTGGCGTGGCCTTGTTATTCTCCTATTCTTCGAGCATCAGCTGTTCATCCATGTTTTGGCTTGGTTTGGATGTCTTGGGTTCACCTCTAACCTCCATAGCACTTCCTAAAGTGATAGCATCATGGATTTCAAAATCTTCCTTCAAATTTTCAATAGTTGAGTTGGAGAGTTCACTTCGCTCTTGAATTTGTGCCCCATAATCTTTCCAAGTTGATTTTTCAATTCGCTCATCTCCTTAGCTTGATTGAGCATTGTTTCATTTTGATTTTGCTGCCCCTGCACCAAAGAGGTTAGTAATTGAAAATTTTGATCACTATTCGTGGACATACTTGAATTTGATTGGAATTGTTGTAGGGGAAGCTGTGGTGGCTGCATAGGTGTTAAATAAAACTCCTCAGATTGCTGCCAATATCCATCTTGTTGAGCCTCCTTAGTTTGATTTTGTGAGCCCTGCACCAAATAATTTATTTCATCAAAAATTCGATCATAATCTATTGACAAACCTGAGTTTGATTGAGCATATTGTATATGAGGTTGTGATGGCTGCATAGGTCTTGAATGAAACTCCTCTTCTTGTTGCCAATATCCATCTTGTTGGAATTGTTGAGGTTCTATGTAATCTGAATAATCTCTCTAATCCGAATTGTAAGCGTTGGAATGAAGGATGATTTTGTGAAAACATGTTCATTTGAATAACATCTATAGCATGCATTTAACAATTAAAAGGTGGAATCATGCTTGCATGCATTCAAAAACAAAACATTACCCATGAAATTCAAAGCCTAGTAGATTGGTGAACCAAGACTCAACTCAAATCAAAGTGAGTTGAGAAATTATACCTTTGTAGATTCCTCTTTGCATGAGCAAAGGCTAATCACCCAAAGAGAGGGCCTTCATTCCTTGCATCTTAGATCTATGGATTTGGATGGATGAAATGGTTCTCCAAGTTTCCAAAATTGAGAACCTCTAAGTCTCCACACCAAGGAAAGATTGATGAAGAAATGAGTGACCTTGGAGTAGTAGGATTGCTAGCTAATCCCTCCAAGGGGGCCGGCCACTTTAGAGAGAAATGAGAGCTTTGTGTTCTCTCCAATTTCCTAAAAGAAACCCTTAATGAATTTTGGCTATAAAGTCATATTTATACCTTAATTCATTGGAGTGGCAAACTTGTAAATAAGTCCAAAACCCACTCCAAAACCAAATGGCCGGCCATGGGATATTATTGGCCTAATTGGGCCTTTGTGAATTAAGTTGTCATACAACTTAAGTCAATGGACTTGACGTTCGAAGCCCATTGGGCCTTGAGGGCCAAAACTATCCCGAGGTCTTTAACGAACTTTATTCGTTTGATTAATTAACATATTAATTAATCCTTGCCATAAATAATTAAACCATTTAATTATTCTTACTCATCTCCATTGTTTCTTCAATCTCCACCTTACACGATGTACGATCCATTAGGTTCCTTTTAGAGAGGCAGTGGGCGATTAAAACCATTTTACATCGATTGTGAATTGAAACTTACTTTCAATTCTCCCTTTAGTGATTACACACGTTTAGGGCTTCCACAAACCATGAGTGACACCTAGCAGTATATCATGGTTACCCAAGCTAATCAGAAGAGGTGGAGAACCTATTCAGTTTAGGATTACAAATGCAATACGGTCTTTCTCTAATACAATACTCTTGACCACATTGTTTGGTTTGATAGTTTATTTATTCATGTCTACTATCCAATGTGATTCGTGTGCTTATATGATTACCTTGAATGTGATTTGGAACGCTTTCCTAAATCTCATTCATACTCTGGCCAGAGATTCTAAATCATATCATAGAGTATTCTCCCCCAACGGTTTGAAGGTTAGAGATCCCTTGTTGCGCATTCACTTGTCTCCATGACTAAGTGGCTTAACCCCAATGATGTCGTGGACACCCCGATGGGGTGACTTTGACATAATCAAAGATCAAGTACTTAACCACAAGACAACTGTGATGCCTCAGGTCAAATGACTACTTTGCATTATCCTAACCATGAGTTCTCATGTGACATGAATATGAGAACTCTTCGTTGATCGTGTTCAGTGGACTCATTCTCTATTGAGCACATACGTACTTGTCTTGATGTCACACACACCAATGACTCGAGACTAGTCACTCTCCCTGAGAGAAGACACAGCACGTACCGATCTTAACGGACTGTCAATGCCCAATTGACAATCCTATGATCAGGAACATTTAGGATGTGTCTACGAAAGAATGGTCTCATGAATCTAACTTCATTAGATCGCATTCTCCCAATCGCATATTCCTTGGACTTTATCGTTTAAGCATATAACATTTATATGAGACGGCTCAAACAATAATCTTTGCCCTTTACAGTTAAACTATATTAGTTTAACATGTGAAATGTCCGTAAAGTATCATCATATGATTGGCTTTAGGGCACATTTCCAACAATCTTTCACTTGCACTAGAGCCAATCAGCTTGATCATCAGTGATGATACCTCTTCTGTAGTCATTTCATAAATGGCTGATTAGTAGGCCTAGACAATGGATATCTATATGTTATCCATAGAAGCAACCTTGAGAATAAAGACGTCACCATTATACATGATTCTCAATCATGTGGTTCAGTCTCTCATATGAGTTCGGACCTTGATGAGACCTTGATTCCCTGGCTTGAGCTATCGCCCCATTAGTTTCATAGTGTCAGTACACTAGATATACTTTCTAGTTGTAACCGAATAAAGAGTTCATAAATGAACTTTCCCATCCAAACAACATTTGTTGTAAGCTTCTATATGGCAATATATTTTGCATTCATAATGGAACACACTAAAGTCATTACTTTTAATGTTTCCATCCAAATATCTCTTTAGTCATAATAAAGAGATATCTGATTATCTCTTCATTCATAATGAAGAAACATCCAATGATGGATTAGATTCATAATCTAATACATTTACGCTTCCTTTACGTTACTCTAATTCTTCCTCATTCTTTGAGGAATCTATCCTTTAGTATTTCTTAAATACTTAAGGACTCACTTGACAGTTGCCATGGTTCTAATCATGGGCTTGCACTGATATCTTCATGTACCGAAAGGTACAACTCATATCAATGTTTTTCATACAATATGAAATACATAAATCCCCTTTATGTTTATGCATAAAGGATTCTATTTACGCATTATTTCTTTGGGAGTCAAAGAGTACGTTCTCTTTGAGAAGAGCAACTTCTTAGTCTCACTAGAGTTATCCTTCTAATTGAAGTTTATCATCATATGAGAAACTTTCTAGCATCTATTGTCTATTATTAGGGATTGATATAATCCAATTATATCATGAAATATATCATTATAGATTTCCATCCCATGTATATAGACTATATCTCCCATATACATTCTATCTTCATATAATGTTTTAAAGTCATAACTTTAACGAAGAAGTATTCTTTTCATTTCCAAAATTAATATATCAAATATATATTCAAATTTTAGAAACATGATTAACTCCCACTAATCTTTTGTAAACCTAGTAAACAAAAGATTCGTTTACATCTTTATGAGAAATCAAACGATTTGATCCTTTTCTCATAAGATGCTCATAGCTCCCACTAGCTTGCTTAGATTCATGATGGATGGATCTCTACAACTTACATGTCTTGTGATTCATAGTTTTAGACATATATTATTAAGACTATCTTAACAATGGTTTCAGAAACTCATATTATGTCCAAACATTGAATCACCATTTAGTTGTAGCTAGCAATCTTCGAATTAATTGAAACCAAGACTATCTCAAAGATGGTTTCTTCAAAGTCAACCATTCTCTTTGATTGTAGTCACCTTAAGCTACCAATTAGCTATTTAAGGTTTCATTATTTCGGGTCAAATGATACTTTACCATTTTCTTGAGTATATATCATATATACACTCAATGTAGTCATAAGGATTTTCATTCTTATTTCTTTCGAATTAAGAGGTGCAACTCTATGACATAGTCATAAAGTTCAAACCATTCAACTGAGACGGTTTATAAATCCTTATCGACTACCTTGGAGCTTTTGGTATAGGAACTAGATTGTTTATATTTGTTGATTACTTTCTTGTCTCTCAAAGAACCCATTCTTTGAGTTCTGTCTCTCGTTTATTTGCTTTTAGGCAAATCACATTGTAGGATTACAATGAACTACCCAACAAAACAACATTTGTTAGTTGGTTTATAGAAGTGATATCCAAAAGTTAATTTAAGGATATCCCACAAGATTGTTATCAAACAAATATTGCTTATTAGCACACAACCCCAAATCTTAACATGCTTAAGATTTGTCTTTCTTTCCAACTACATCTTATGGAGTCATGAAAAATTTGGAAGATCTTCTAATTGACAATCATATTGTTTTAGAAGTATATATCCTATATATGGGTAATAGATAACATCTAACGAACTAAATCTTATTCGAGTTCGTTCTTCTCCTTAATGGAGAAATTTATTTATCTTATGATGCTTCTTTCCTTGATATCTTTCAAGGAGACTCATCTAAAGTGTTACTTTTCCTTGGATCAAATCTAAGGAGGTAAATACTTTAGATGTCTTACTCATCAACTTAAATTTCTTGAATTCTTTGAAACCTTTTGCAAAGTATTCGGACTTGTGTTTATTCAAAATAAACTATAGTCCAACCGAGAGTGATCTTCGGTGAATGTCATACAACATGAGTAGTATTATGTTTGTGGACAAGTGCCACTAACATCTAAGTGAATTAACCTCAACAACTTTTTGATTCTTTCTTCTTTCCAAAAGAATAAAGATTCGAACATTTCGCCTCTATACAATTTTAATAAGAAGGTATTGGATCCGGATCTAACAATCCAAAGCATCCATCTTTCACCAACTCATAACGTATGTTTTAGAGGTATCACAACTTTAGTTGGGATTAGTCACTATCTTGCAACCTTTTGGGTTTTAAGCATCTTTGTATTCTAAACAGTTAACACTACCATATCATCTCTACTATAGAGACAATCAATTAGATTACTATAATCCAATCATTGATTAATAAAGAACAATGTTTTGTCAAACAAAACATTCATCCATCTCTACTATAGTGACGGAATTAAATTCCTTAAAATTGGAATGTAAAGACAATCTTTGGTTTTTCCAATTTCTTTGGTAGTTCATATGAGGAAGTAAGTACCATCTGCTTTTGCAGAGATCTACATTTGATTCACGTTCCGAATGTGAAGTACTTTCTCTTCTCTCATTAATCTTCTACCTCTTATTAGTCACATTTTTACAACGATTGTAAAACATAGTTTACTAATACGGAATCAAGCATTCAAGTAGAAGAACCAACTGTTTTGAACTATTCAAGAACAATTTACAACACCTTCGAAATGTGTGTTCTTGACACTTGCAAGACATTTCTTGCAAATACCCCTTCCAATGTCCATCCTTTCATAAAGAAAGTTTGTTCCCTTGGAGTTAATTTAATCTTCTTCATTTGACTTCCCCCTTGACTACAATAGTCATGGTCCCTAAACTCCCACTATCTCTTTTGAAACTTATTTCAATTGTGTTATACACATCAAACAATTTGGAGAGCTTGTGGTTATTGTTCACTACATAGTTTACAATAAACTTAGTGAACCATTAGGATAGGGAAACAAAGGTGAAGTCCTTGCCTAGTTTCCGTCTCGCTAAGTGGTTTATCACTTCAACACTCAATGATTCAAAATCATCATAAGTCCATGTTGATGGACTATTTTTGTCAACCAACCATTATGTTCTAAACATAATTACAAACTTTCAAGAGTTGTACAAGGCAAATCTCATTTCTTCATACAACAATTTGTAAGTGAAGAATCATGGCACATAAAGTGTCCATGCCGTTGTGCTTTATTCTAAAGTTCCTTGTTCATGTAACAAAGAAACAAGCACTAATGTTTGCATTGATTAAGGGTTGTTCAAAACAACTCTTATTTCTTTATACAACATTTTGTAATTGAAGAATTATGACATTAAAAGTGTTGTCCTCTTTATGATAGACTTTATCTAACATATTCTTCTAATGATACTTTATCAATAGGAAGATTGTGAGGATGAGACTACTTAGGTACATTTACAAGCCATTAAAGACAATCTATGGTTTTGTAGTACCAAGTCCGGAAACTAAAGCTTTCGGCTTTTATTTGTCAAGTGTTGGATAGCGTTTGCAAATATATTGGTAAACAAATACATAACGAATATAAATTGATTGATTTTAAGCCATTTGATTCGGGTCTTTAAATCAAATAGCACCACCCACTATTTTTGGCAAATTTCATATCCCTCATTGGAATCCGAGAGTTTTTGGAGGAAACTCTTAGTAGGGTATGGGAGACTCACTATTACCAAGCCCACCTCAGAATTATATCATGTTGGCTAGCGTTAATAATAATGAGAGAGTACGCTTACTCATTTGCATCTCTTGCAAGTACCCATCTAATTTAGCCTCTAGAGAATGATGCCTCAGAATTATATCATGTTGGCGTCATTGCACTTAGTTAAGTCATTCCCACCATGCCTAGTTCGTGTAGGGGTTCAAGCATAGCCTCAGAATTATATCATGTTGGCTAAACTCGTTGCCTACCTCACTTCATCATGTATGTATATAGAACTCCTCCTGAGTGTAAGCACGCACTTTGTACTCCCCCATTATAGGGTGAAGCCGGTGTACGAGTCACATACGATCGGAGCCTACCACAGTGGAAGGCCACGAAAGAGTGTTCAAAGCACTCTCACGCTTATCAACTTAATAATGGTTTGGTTGAGGGTTTTAGGTCTCATCACATATAAACATACATTTTAATCTCTATTAAAACAATTTTGGTCCTATTACAACTATTGGTCCATATGATTGTTTTTAGTTGTATATAATACTCCCACTATGCTTATAAAACGTTTTTAAAGCAAGAGTATATGATACTACTAACATAACCTTTGCATTCATTTGATGGACTATATAGTTGCCTTAGGGCCTTAGGATGACTATGAACCTTTGTTTAGATTCAACACGAGCCTTGTGTTGAATCTCGGTCTAGGGATGGTGATTGATTTTAGTTACGCGTTTAATCACATTAAGGCGTGTTGTTTTAGGGGCGTTGGACCCAACTACTTCATTTTCATGCATATCAAATAAAGCAAGAAAGAAGTACTTCAAAGTAAAGGTGAGCTTATGCTCATTACAACATTTGCATAAAACAAATTACCTTAAAGTAAAGAAGGGCTTATGCCCTTTTACAACATTTGATCAAATCAAATTACAACAAAAATCTAATCTACACATTCCCATGGTTCAAACAAATTTGAAACGGCCTTTCACATAGCTCAATTATATTAGGCTTAGGTTCATAATCACCCTTTAATTAATTAACACTTTAACTAATTAAATTGAATGCAACATTTTCATTTGGTTTTTGTATCCATAAAATTGATTTAAATGGAGCTAAATGAAATGAAAATCCAATTCTCATTTAAAGAGACAAAACAATTTTGTTCTCAACCTAATTTGGGCCAAAATGCAATTACCACAACCTTTGGGCAATATTGCAAAAACATAAACTTTATGAAATAAATCAAAACTTTGAATCAAAACACAAAACTTTTTGTTCTTGGCTAAAATGTCAAGAACAATGAAGAACATTCATGAAAAACTCAAAAAATTTCCATGAACATTTTTCACCCAAAAACATTCCAAAACCATTCAAACTTTAGGGAAATAACATATAACCAAACTAGGGTACATAGGGGTTCCAAAAGTCACTTTAAAACACTTTTAACAAGTCAAACAAGAACCCAAAAAATCACCCGATGTATTTGGCCGAATTTTCCCAAAATCATGGCACCAAATTTTAGCTCCAATATTCATGCTCATATGAACTACATCTACAACATTTGAGATGGCAAATTTTCTAACAAAATTTACATTCAAAGAAACAAGAATAAAGCTTGTAACATATTACAACATTTAAATCAAAACTATGAACTACAAAACCCAAAAGGATTCACCAACTACTAGACCTAGGCTCTGATACCACTTGAATGATGATTTTGTGAAAACATGTTCATTTGAATAACATCTATAGCATGCATTTAACAATTAAAAGGCGGAATCATGCTTGCATGCATTCAAAAACAAAACATTACCCATAAAATTCAAAGCCTAGTAGATTGGTGAACCAAGACTCAACTCAAATCAAAGTGAGTTGAGAAATTATACCTTTGTAGATTCCTCTTTGCATAAGCAAAGGCTAATCACCCAAAAAGAGGGCCTTCATTCCTTGCATCTTAGATCTATGGATTTGGATGGATGAAATGGTTCTCCAAGTTCCCAAAATTGAGAACCTCTAAGTCTTCACACCAAGGAAAGATTGATGAAGAAATGAGTGACCTTGGAGTAGTAGGATTGCTAGCTAATCCCTCCTAGGGGGCCGGCCACTTTAGAGAGAAAGGAGAGCTTTGTGTTCTCTCCAATTTCCCAAAAGAAACCCTTAATGAATTTTGGCTATAAAGTCATATTTATACATTAATTCATTGGAGTGGCAAACTTGTAAATAAGTCCAAAACCCACTCCAAAACCAAATGGCCGGCCATGGGATATTATTGGCCTAATTGGGCCTTTGTGAATTAAGTTGTCATACAACTTAAGTCAATGGACTTGACGTTCGAAGCCCATTGGGCCTTGAGGGCCAAAACTATCCCGAGGTCTTTAACGAACTTTATTCGTTTGATTAATTAACATATTAATTAATCCTTGCCATAAATAATTAAACCATTTAATTATTCTTACTCATCTCCATTGTTTCTTCAATCTCCACCTTACACGGTGTACGATCCATTAGGTTCCTTTTAGAGAGGCAGTGGGCGATTAAAACCATTTTACATTGATTGTGAATTGAAACTTACTTTCAATTCTCCCTTTAGTGATTACACACGTTTAGGGCTTCCACAAACCATGAGTGACACCTAGCAGTATATCATGGTTACCCAAGCTAATCAGAAGAGGTGGAGAACCTATTCAGTTTAGGATTACAAATGCAATACGGTCTTTCTCTAATGCAATACTCTTGACCACATTGTTTGGTTTGATAGTTTATTTATTCATGTCTACTATCCAATGTGATTCGTGTGCTTATCCAATGTGATTTAGAACGCTTTCCTAAATCTCATTCATACTCTGGCCAGAGATTCTAAATCATATCATAGAGTATTCTCCCCCAATGGTTTGAAGGTTAGAGATCCCTTGTTGCGCATTCACTTGTCTCCATGACTAAGTGGCTTAACCCCAATGATGTCGTGGACACCCCGATGGGGTGACTTGGACATAATCAAAGATCAAGTACTTAACCACAAGACAACTGTGATGCCTCAGGTCAAAGGACTACTTTGCATTATCCCAACCATGAGTTCTCATGTGACATGAATATGAGAACTCTTCGTTGATCGTGTTCAGTGGACCCATTCTCTATTGAGCACCTACGTACTTGTCTTGATGTCACACACACCAATGACTCGAGACTAGTCACTCTCCCTGAGAGAAGACACAGCACGTACCGATCTTAACGGATTGTCAATGCCCAATTGACAATCCTATGATCAGGAACATTTAGGATGTGTCTACGAAAGAATGGTCTCATGAATCTAGCTTCATTAGATCGCATTCTCCCAATCACATATTCCTTGGACTTTATCGTTTAAGCATATAGCATTTATATGAGACGGCTCAAACAATAATCTTTGCCCTTTATAGTTAAACTATATTAGTTTAACATGTGAAATGTCCGTAAAGTATCATCATATGATTGGCTTTAGGGCACATTTCCAACATGGAAAACATGTTGTCCCATGATTGGTTATGGCCTTGATAACCCTAAGCATATTCATTCGCAGCGAATTAAGAATATTGTTGAGTTGGATATCCTTGCCCATAGGACACACCACATGTAGGGACACTTTGCATTGTGGTCCTTTCGGCATATTGTGACAATTGAAAAGTAAGTTCTGCCAATTGAGCTTGAATGGTAGCAAAATCCATGTCTTACTTCTTTAGTACCTGAAATCAAGGAAACAAAACCAAATCAAATATCAAAAGTAAAACAAACAAAAAAAAAACACAAACAGAAACAAAGTCAGTAACTAAAAACAAAAGACACAAAAATAAACAAAAAGAAATAACAAGGGATTAGCAAAGTTGCCAATCCCTGGCAACGACGCCAAAAACTTGATGCGAAAATTATCTTAACACACAAATTTAACCCTCTTTTGACAATTGTAGTACAAGTATAAGTAGGGATCGTTCTGGACCGGGGATTAGGAGGGCTTGCTAATAACCTCTAAACTGACCCAAAAACATAAAACTAAACTTAAAAACACTTAACAATACTCACAAGACTCAAAGCAAACTTACAATACTTAAAACAGCTGAAAACAACCAAATAAACTTAAACTAGACACTGGGAATGACTTTGGACGAAAATTAACTATTACTTGAATCAAAACACTTAAAAACACAAATTAAAACAGATTCTAACTAATTAGACACACTAAAGTAAAGGGAGATTGAGTTTTGGACGAAGTTGAAACAAACAAACAAGTATGAAAAACTAGACAGATTGTAAAACAAATTTGAGAAATAAGATGATGGATGGGATAGCTAGAGGCTTTTTCTCCACACATAGCATGTATGCAAATAACTTGATTATCAGTTACTACTTCATTGAATTATGAACGACAATGCTCCAAATTAACCGTGACATTACTAGTTAACTCTCAGATTTTCCTTGTTTTATTGGATTAGATGACATCATTCGACAACCCAAAACATTCTTCTAAAGTTCCCTACATGACATCATAATAGAGATACAATAAAAGATCATTACGTTTAATGAAAATCATAAGCATTGACAAAACACTTGCAACTATGACATCATGTCACTCATGCTAGGAATTGAACTTAACGCGATCGTTTATAAGCGACCTTTACTACATGTGAATATAAGTTTGTAACGATTATGTGCAATTTCCTTATATTCTAGCAACGGATTTATGCATGCCAATTAAGTGTCGACCCTTAATTAACAAATACAAATAAGTTATCAATCAAATAGTTAAGCCAACTGCATTCACGATTCAAGAGTTCATAATTGGAATTTATCAAATTATATTGCACACATAATCATGGCTTTGAAATCACCCCTAGCCAAGAGGGGTTTAGCCACTCATATTCACAACAAAACAAAAGAAAATGAATTTAAACATTGGAAACAAAAGAAAGAAAACACCTAAACGCTCCAACGATCCAAGTTGGACAGCAAGCATGTCCAAGCACTTTCCTTCCCTTCCTTTGCTACGGCACAAGGTGTTGGTAAGTGTTTGAATGTTTGTTTATATGGAGGAATGGATATGAAGATGAATGGATGTGTTTGGATGAAGGTTGTATTGAATGCGGCAAAGAGTGGAGAATTGTGTAGATGATGTGTGTGTGTTTTGGATGGATTTTTCTCCCTTGTTATGGTGAAGGGTGGATGTATTTATAGGCTAGGGAGAGGACCACCATCTAATTAAGGTGGTAGTGGTGTATGTTTGGTAATGAGTGGATGTAATGGGTGTAGTGGATGGATGTTTGGTAATGAGTGGATGTAATGGGTGTAGTGGGTGGATGTTTGGTAATGAGTGGATGTAATGGGTGTAGTGGGTGAATGTTTGGTAATGAGTGGATGTAATGGGTGTAGTGGCTGAGTGTTGTGGTAATGAGTGGATGTAGTGGGTGTAGTGGGTGAGTGTTTGGTAATGAGTGGATATAATGGGTGTAGTGGATAAATGTTTGGTAATGAGTGGATGTAATAGGTGTAGTGGATGAATGTTTGATAATGAATGGATGTAATGGGTGTAGTGGATAGATGTTTGTAGTTGTAGGTCAACACACTTGCACACATACATGCTGATTTCTAGCCTTCAAATCTTCAAAAACGTCTATCCTCATATCTCCATGCTTGCACTATCCAATCTTGGCCCAAAAATGCTCCAAAATGCTCCAAATAGCACTTTGTTGCTAACTTTGTTATTTGAACCTACAAACACACGAAAATAGCTTAAAGTACTAAAATAACTAGAATTAAACTAAGTAAATGCCAAGAAACAAGCTAACTAAGTTGCATAAATATGCTCCTATCACCTGCACTCCCCAAAATGTCGACTGTTACATCTACAACAAAACGAATTACCAGAACCACCATAATCTTTATGCCTCTGAAAACGAGGTCCTCTAGAAAATTCTACCACCTCTCATTTGACCAGTGGAACGCTAACTCCCACTGGAAGAACTGGAACTAGCTCCACCTCTCTTAAAGCTTTAAGTCTTGTGAGGTCCCAAAGATGATTGACCTTTACCTTTATCATCTTTCTTTTGATTTCCATCATTTTCTTCCTCATCACTCTCACTAGGCATGTTCTCTAAATCTTCAATTCGCAATAGAATCTCGTAAAACTCCTGATAAGTAGCACAGGGAGTTGTGGTCGCCATAGAATGCCATTTCATTCGAGTACCCAACCTGAAACGATGGAACATCTTAACCGGATTAGCAGCAACCTCCGGGTGATAGCGAGATAAATCAGTAAACCTCCTGTAGTACTCATTAGCCGTCATCTTTTCCTGTTTTAGGTGCGTGAATTCTTGCTTTTTGCGATATATATACTCTGGAGGAATGAATCTCTTCTGAAATAACTGTTTAAAAACTTCCCAATCAGCAACTTCCTCTGGTGATAACTGATAAGACTCCTGCCTCCACCAAGATGCAGGCTATTCACCTATCCTCCGGATGATTCCCATGTCTATGCATCAAACAAAAAGTCTTCTCAAGATGATTAATCCATTTCTCTGCTCATTCAGACCCTTCATTACCCAAGAAATGATTCAACTTCAGATTACACACAGACTCCAAATGAGTCCTTTGGGGAGGACGAAATGAAGACTGAATAGCATTAGCTATAGCTTTCCCTAACTGAGCAAGATCAGGGGAACTAGGCTCAGCTGAAGGATGTAGCTCTCTATGAGGCGGCATAGTTATGACATATGACACCACAATAATTAGAATATTCACAAGATATGCAGGACTGCCAAACCTAGGCTCTGATACCAAATTGACACACCCCGACCTAGATCGAGACATGCTAGCCGTCATGTGAGGGTGACGTACCCATGTGCGCAGTGCGGAAAGACATTGATAAAACAAAATGTGAATAAGATTTAAGCGTGAATACACACAATCAGAGCATAAGTAGCCTAAGTGCAGAAAGTGTGAGTGGGCAAAAACAAAGCTTTTCAAAATCGTTCATTATCAAAAGTAATAACCTCTCGTCGTAAAACCTGTATAATTCCCAGAAAATAGCATGCCTGATTATATCTCAAATCATATTCAAAATAGCAAATCCACCGAATATACCATGTCAAATCTTAGAAAGAAATAAGTAAGCCAGGTGAAATAAATCAATATGAAATAGTATGCAAGCCGGAGTCACATAACGTTACCAGTACGGTTGAGTTTATAACTCCTCAATCAAATTCTCTGCACACCAGTCGGAACCACCTAATGTGGTCTGTACGACAGGATGGGTGTAAATAAATACGCTCAAGTGTTACGGTCACGTGAAGGCTGTGCAAAGTATCACAAGTCATCTACGAGTCGGAACCACCTAATGTGGTCTGTACGATAGACTGACACCTGCCTTAGATCCAAGGTGAGCGTGTGGTACGGGAGGTGAATGATCACGTGAAGGCTAAGCCCTGCCTCGAGCGGAGCACTAACACCAGGGTGCAGGACAATGAGCTATAAATACATCTCAACACAATCATACTCACTACCATCAACCTACTCACCTGAAGCTTACCTGAGCGTCCGCAACGTCAAGCAACAATATATAAATAACCATACTAATGCATAATCAAACATAGAACATTTGACATGGTATTTCAAAATATCAAATCATTTAATTAAGTTTTATGGGAAAAATACCAAGTGTGTGTATGTGTGTGTGTGTGTATATATATACTGAAAACCAAAAGCCCACTCACTGATATGTAGAAGGGTCGTAGCCCTCGAGTCTGCTTGACTGCGCTCTTCCTCTGGATAAGTCTCACCTATATGCGAAACAACTATTTAAACGTTATTTTAAGCACATAACCAAAACTACGTAATAACTTCTCATATGTTGCTCAATTGAGGTATTTGAATATACCATTGTGGCCTACTCAACCCCACTAACATCCCTATATTTTTAGAAAAAAATTCCGATCACTCATGCACTGTCATGCGCCGGCCAAGGCACAGCCACACGCGCAGGCACACCAAACGGAATCCCTAACGGCGTTAGGGAATATTCCGTAAAAAATCATCATATATCATTAAATATACCTGCTACCGTTAGTCGCCGTTAGGATTATTCCATCAAAGTTGACGGAATATTCGTCTTCCTCTCCAGTGAATCACCGGATTCCGTCTGTGCATCCGGAAACTGGGAAACCTTCAAACCATCATTTCTCACTCATTTTAGCACCAAAATCCATGAAATTTATATCAAAATAAAGCTTAGGACTAGAGGAATACTTCCTTACCACTTTTAGAACCTAAAACCAACAGAAACTCGGCGGAAAAATCATGATAATTCGGCCACCTCTGCAACTTGTCAAACCCGAGCTTCCTAACGTCCAAAACACTTCAAAATCCTTCCTTAAGCTTCGACAACAAGTTCTAAGGCTCCCTAGGACCTTAAAACTCAATGAAATCTTCGCGATCACGACTGAGCTACTGTGCACCTCTTCGGGGGCTTCTTGGTTCCCGAGCTTTTGAAGTTTTCACGTCCAACCAAAGGTATAGATCGATTCCTGAGATTGCAAGGAGTCCAAAAATCCCAACCACAACCTCGATCCGTGCATGAAAGGGTTGGTTAGGAGTTGTCCATACGGTAGTACAGAAAATGGGAAAAATCCGAGAGAGAAGAGAGAGAGTCAACGGGAGTGGTGGGTGTGTGTGTGGTCTAGTTTTGGGCTACCAACCAACAAACAAAAGCTTACTTCCAATTGGGTCCAAAAACTTAGGAAAAACATGTTATGGTCCAAATCCTTAGCATGTTTACACACACACAACCACTAAACGTTCAAGGGCAATAAAGGCATTTCACACTATCGAAAATATATTTCGGGACGGGCTGTCACAATTTCCCAGTGCACATAATTTTGTTTTAGTTTATTTGTCTACTTTTTCATTTCTGTGGATTTTTTTGGAAACCCAAATGATTAAGGATTGGAATTTATGTGCAAATTGATAAGTGCGGGTATGTCTAACAGAGTAAGAGCAGTAATCCGGTTTTTTTTTCAGTTCGATTTAGGGGTTTTGATTCAGTAAGGGGTATGGATAGTGTGTGGACAGAGATTAAGCTCTGTGGTGGGCAATAAGGAAAGTGTGTCTACTTTGGGGTTCCTTTTTCTAGAATCCCGTTGTTTTAATCAGTTATGGTTTTTCAATGTTTCAATTGTATATTGCATTGGTTAATGCTTTGTTCTGAATTCGAATTTTTTTGTTTGTTTGTTTGTTTGTTTTATGTTTGAGCAATCTCCAGTCTATGTGTTTTATGGTAAAATGAAAGAAAATGAAATAAGCTTTGTTTGGTTGGTGCAAAAGTCAAAGTAAAAAAATTAAATTGCGAGGTAGTCATTCTGAGAGTATGGTTGTTTGCTAGAGTGTTTTCTCTTTTTATTTATTTTTTTTTTCTGGTGTGTGTTTTTCTTTTTTCTATCCCTTTGGGTCCATCTTTGCTATGCAAAAGATGTGCTGAGTTTGTATGTTTTTGGAAAAAAAAAAATTGCTTTTCTGTTGTACAAGAAGATTCGTAGTGGTTGATCATTTATTTGTAGCATACTTTTTCGGTTTATTCTTACTCATTTATTTCCCAAATTTTTTACTATGTGACTATGAGTCTATATTTCAACTTATACTTTATTTACTCTTCTTTTGCAGCATAATATTTCACACATTTACTCTTCAGTAAACAGGCTAACGAATTTTCACATACAACATTGTCTCCGATCATCCTTCATTATAAGGTTTGCTGTTCTCACATTGTCTTCCATCCACTTTCATAAAAAAATTTATTGCATTTGAATATTAATTGGCTTCAGTCTTTCTTTCGTCTTAACTATCAATGCACAAACTTATCAATTATTGACAAACTCACACTCGAATAAACATTTTTTCATACACTGTGTGAACACGAAAATTTCCTGAAACAAAAGAGACAAGAACAACGTGCACAAACAAATATTTGTATTTGATGATTTTGGGTTACAATCTCTCTCAAATTTGATCCTATGATTCGATCTCCGTAAGGTGTTGATTTGTGGATGTTTCGTTGATCCAAGAGTCGTCGAGGCTTGATTTTGGATGAACTGTTGGAAGTTTCTTCAAGGGCCGTGGGCTTGATCTTTGAAGGTGGATTTGAGCGAATCTTCAAGGAGCCGTTGGGGCTTGATCTTGAGGATGAGTATTTCTTCAAGGGCCGTTGAGGCTTGATCTTGAATAATGGTGATGAACGGATTTTCAAGGGCTTTTGGGCTTGATCTTGAAGAACAGTGATGAACGGATCTTCAAGGACTTTTAGGCTTGATCTTGAAGAATGGTTGGATGTGTGGATTTGTTGATGTTGTTGATCCAAGAGCTGTTGGGGCTTGATCTTGGAAGAACGATGAACGAATAACGAAGAACACTTTCTTCAAGGGCCGTCGAGGCTTGATCTTGAATTGGTGGATGATTGTTGATCCAAAGGGCCGTTTGGGCTTGATCTTAGGATGAACGATGAACGAAGAGAGCTTTCTTGATTCTTCGGGAACTTGGATGCTTGAGAGCTTCGGAGTTTCAGAGCTTCAGAGCTTCAAGAATTTTGCCTAATGATTTTGGTTCCCCCCAAATGAATGAAATTGGCTTCTATTTATAGAATTTTCCAAGGCCTAATTTTGAATATAATATTCCAGATGAAATAAGTCGTTTCTGCCAGGTGTTGACACATGTCCTGTTTGATGACTTTTCCAACTTATTTCGATTTTTTGTTTAGACACACGCTACGTGTAAAATTTATGTAATACATGAGCGTTGAAACTTTGATTTATCGGTCAACATTTATTTACCGAAATTTCGATGTCTACACACTGCAAGATCAGTTTAACCTTTGAGTTACAGCTGCAGTGTTTGTTACCATTGCTCCATTATCAGCCAAAACTTAACCATCTGTTATGTGTATATGTTTTCTCCTTCCTGTAAATATGATAAAAAAATAAAAATTAGTGTTAGATTGACACATAGTTGTGTTAAAGAAGATTGAATGGTTGAGTCAGCTGATCGGAGATTAATGTTTATGTGGAGATTAAATATGTTTTGTTTATGGTTATTGTTGCTTTTGGTGTGTGTATCATAATAGGTTATTATAATTTTTCTTCAAGTATCTGAGTTTTGGGATTCTGTTTATTAGATTGGATTATAATTTTAAGTTGATATTAAGCGGTGGTTTTGTTTTTTACAGCGTTTGAAAACGTTCTGCTCTTGGGTTTTGAAACATTTGCGTTCGTCTTCCAAGATTTTTTGTGCCAAAGGTGAGTGATTTAAAATTTTTGGATTGTCAGCTTAAAATTTATGTGCCTATTTTCATTGCAGGTTCAAATTATTCTAAAACCATGTTTATGGAAGAAAAAACAAGCTCCCAACTAGGAAACCCAATGAAGGTAGTACTCTTTTATTTCTTGCTCAACTTGCTTAAAAATGATTTCCTAACCATTATTATTTAGGAAAACTAATGAAAATGGCTTGAAAACTTTGAGTTTTAATGATAAGGACAAAATAAAGGGTAAAGTGAATAGTAACAGGATTGACTTTTTAGTGTAAAAATATGGTTTTTCGTTAAAGTGAATAGTACCGGGTGCTTTTCGTTAAAGTTCTGTTTTTCATTTATTTGTTTACAATTTGAACAAATTCTTAACTTTTACTGTAACCATAATTGATACCCATTTTAATTCACTTTCTGCTAATAATGTTTCAGTCTTTTTCCATATTTCACACTCGATTGTTAATGTGAATTCAATATGCTGACCTTTATACATTATAAAACTGTTGTATGCATAATATTTCATCAAGGTCAAACTTTAGTTTCTTTGCACCGTATTTTCTGTTACCTAAACCTCAGTACTTATTTTAATTACAGTGGAAGTGATTGAAAATTATTGAGAATTAGTATCTACATACCGAAAGAAATAGATTGAAAATAACATTATTTGGTAGTAAAGAAAATTAGGGTTTCAATTAAAGTATGCAGGAGGAGGAGGAGGAAGACCTTTGGAGCAAACTCCAACTATGGCAGTCGTCGATGTTGTTTTGTTTTGGTTTTGGTTTCGGTTTCGATCCGCATCAAATATTTCATTCATTTAATTGGAAAGGTTTCCTTTCACACGTAATTGGATTAATTTCATCTTATGTAGTCACTTTCGGGTTTATTATGAATGCGAATTGAGGTATTTTGATTAAATTTTAATTGCACTCCTTGCAGTGGTTGACAAAAAGAAACAAAAGAGCTCTCTATGAAGCTCTTGATAATATGGTATTAGGGCTCCTATCTTTGTTTCTAACAGTAGGACAATACTGCATTTCAGATATATGTACTTCGAAGGCTGTTGGAGCAACTTGGGACGCATGCAACAATAAGAGTGGTGCTTGAGATGACAACTCCGGCAGAAGGCTTCTCTCAGCCTTGGATTCCAGTGGGGGGTGGCTGATATGAGCTGCTGGACATGACAAGGGGTGTGCTATCCACACATCTTATTTTACTTCTCACACACCCCTTGATAATTTCTGTCCGTTGATCTTCTTCAATTCATCCGATCTGACAGTTGAATATTAAATGGTGTGTGAGAAGTAAAATAAGCCCCATATGACAAATGTGCAACCTAGGTATGTCCAAATACATATACAATATTGTATATGTATAGTTTTCATAAAATTGTTGAGCATTGTGAGTGTGCATTTTGTTTGTAGAGAGTGAAGAATGTACCGTTCACAAAGGCAAAATAGGGAACAACAACTACTTCATATGGGAATAAGAGGTTAGTTTAATTGTAATTATTTTTTTTATTTGGTTAAATTCGAAGTTGGTTGGCTTGCATCTAATTCGGTCGTTTGCTTGCATAGGTTGAAGCCACTAGTTTTATTAATGCTAGTAATCGAAATCAATCCAAGTTAATGTGAAAACGATATCATTATTTTTGTTATGGTGAGAACTGATTTAAATTAAGAAATTGAATTACTTTTTTTATACCTCTTTTGTGATTATTTACTGAGAATTTGTTAATTGTTTTAATATCTATGAGGTAGGATTTCTACGTTCATTTCTCATCTTTAGAGATTGTTGAATTTCTACATTCATTTCTCATCTTTAGAGATTGCTGGATTTCATATTGTCGAATAGTTTATGGATTTTCATATTAAGTGCTTCAATATGTTGTTGCAGTAATTCAATTAGATGTGATATAAGTTGATGTGTTTATACCTTTAAAGATAATTTTTCACACAATTTCTAATCTTACAGCAATGCGCGGGCAAAACTTTCTAGTTAATACCAATTAATCTTAAGTTAAAAAACCAGATACATGCATAGACTTGACCAACAACAATATTAAGTAGACCAACTAGCCTTTTGATAATCAAGTACTATAGTAGTAGTGGTCGTCGCTTCCTTCGCTCCAAGGGTTGTGATATCTCTTCATTGGAAAATATCTCAGCTTAAATTCACAATAATGCAACCATTATATATATATATATATGGGTTAGGATCCGATGACACATTTATAACATACATTTTTGTGAGGTCCACTCTCTACATTTTACCGTAGTGACGGAAAGTAATATTGTCTATATACATTCTAGTGCTAGTTCGATCTCCACCAATCTTCATGTTTCCTTAAAGGACTTGCTAGAGAGAGAGAGAGAGAGAGAGAGAGAGAGAGAGGTGCTATGAGTTTAATACAAGTTGTGGAATTGGCTCAATTGTTGTAAGATATTTTTATTTTAGATGTTTGCCTTGTAAAAGTATCTCATATAAATATCCTATCGTCTTTCTTTTTAAGACGTTGGCCTCAATATATGAATCTTTTGTTTTTTCCATTGGCTATAAACAAAGAGCAGTTTAAGAGTCTTTTAATACAGATATCGGCAAGCATCTCCTTAATTTCATATTTCGATCTGTAAGGGAAAAAAAAAACATGTTTTGAATTCTGATATATATATTCTTTTAAAACGAAAACACGTTTTGGGTTATTTGAGAGACAAAACAACAATATTTCCTGAATTAAACGGTATGGGGAAGTGATAGTTACATCTCACCCAATAAGTCATGCAGCTGTAGACTGTAGGATCAATGCAAAATGCAAAATTACCCATACTACTCTCTGGATCACAACTGAACTGATTTTAGATATATGCATCGGTGGGGGTGCCAGGAATGATAACTGAGTCACGTCGCATTGGCCTTCAAATCAAGTCACTCTGTATTCATGTATTACTCTAATTACCTGCGCAATTCATCGTCTCGGATGACTTAATTAGCTTTAATTTGAAATGCTTTTATGGTGTTTTGGATGACTTAATATTTTTACACTAAGGGGAGAGGGAGTTCGGCTAAGCCACACAATGAACAACTTAATTTGGTATCGAATTCGCAATCCACGAGATTCACACCTAAGACCTCTCACTTCAAAGTGAAGAGGAATACTAGTACCAAACCATAGTACGCTTCCTGCAAAAAGTAACAGTTATGTGCATTTTGCTGGAAATACTTCAAGTGTTGTTCCAAAATTTACTTGTCTTTTGCTAAGGATTTGTTCCAAAAAAAAAAAAAAAAAAAAATTTGTACTCATTAATGTGTATAAAATGATTTCCAATTTTTATTCTTAAATGTATCCATTCCTATAATTTTCTTACTTTTTTATCTTAAATTTACATTCTTAAATATACCAATTTGTTATATATATTTTTTTTAAATGTAAACCGTTCCCATTTATTTTATGTAAATTCCATTCACTTTTTTTTAATCCATTTTTAAACTTATAGGGTACAATTCTTCTTCGTTGTTTTTAAAATGTATCTATGTCAAGTTTATTTGAAGAAATTTATTAATTTTATTAAGCCTAATGTTTTATTATTATTTTTTTGTAGTTTTGAAGAATGTGTGCATGTTTTTAGTTTGAAAAATCTACTAAACGTTTTATGTTATAATAAATTTTTGCTTAATTTTGATGAATGTACCCATGTTCATATATATATATATATGTATGTATATATGCATACTTTTTATGGAAAAACATGATTTTCTATTGATTTTGAATTTTCTTCCATGAGGTGGAGGATAAAATTTCTTTTAATATTTTCAATCTCACAAATCATGAGTTTTATTTTAAAATCTCATTAATATTAGCAACTCAAAATTTCAATTTTAAGGGTTCATGGTAGTTTTTTTAGTTAAAAAAATATCAAATAAAAAAAGGAAAAAAAAAAGAAAATGAAATGAAAAAGTTAAAAAATATAATAACCGACATGGAAATAATTAATACATTAATGTCATGAACTTCAATAAAAAAACTAATAAGGTTTTAGTAAAAAAACATTAGTAGTTAGAAACTATATGCGAAATCTCCCATAATTTTATAACCCAACTTTTTAACGGAGTACCAATTACATCATAAAATTATAGTCCATCAAAATCGATTTATTATAGTTACATATGCATATGTTAGCAAATCTTGTGAATCACAAGTTTTGATGGCAATTCTTATCTGTTATATATCTTTTTGCCGAAAATTGTCAAGGAAAATTAGAAATATGTTGGGCAGAATGATCTAACTTTGTTAGGGTATTTTGTAAACTGCCCCAAGAAAATGTCATGCTGCAAACGTGACATCAACCAATAACCACCATCTATGACCTAACGATGGCTTCAACAAATTGCAAGGTACCCAAAAACTTCTGCTATTACATTTTAATAACATTAATTTACTAGATCTGAGCATTTGAGGCCTCTAATCCCCTCTTTCTCTGTGGACTCATCTGGTATTTCAGTCACTCTCTCAGTTACTTTGTTTTGGACTTTCTAGATAAATCCCCTTGTCTATCTTCTTCCTTCCTTTACCTTTCTCTTCTCTTCTAGAATACTACTATAACAACGCTCCCAAAATATGTTGCTTTGTAAAAACTCCAAAACAAAAATAAAATAAAATTTAGGACTAATATTATTCCTAAGAAATCATCGACATTACACTTTCTCTCTCTTGGTGGTACCCATTGATTTATGTATATAGGATCAGGATCCTCTCCTGAGCTTAGGAGGCTGAGCTTCCTGAGTAAATCATACGGGCCATTGATTTTTGATCTAACGGCTACAAATAGAGGGCCATTCCAAAAGTTATAATAATTGTAACCGTTGGATCAAAAATCAACGGCACGATTGATTTGCTCAGGAGGCTCAGCCTCTTAAGCTCAGGAGAGGAGAGGATCTTGATCCATGTATATATTCCCTCTTTGGTCTCTTCTCAATTCTCTAGAAATATATACAAGCCAAGCCATTTTTCCAACACAAAACCATTCTCCATTCTTCTCTAAACTAGCCAATAAGCCTAAAACCTTCATTTCCTCATCATTTCTTCAACAATGGAGGACGAAAATTACGTTGAGAATATTCCTCGTTATCGAGATCAATCAGAAGAAGAAGAAGATGCAGAAGAAGCACTCTCTCTCAGCGACCTTCCACTAGACAATATCCACGAACAAGTCAACGAAGTCCACGACAGGTCCTCCAAGCACCTGCACACTCGCCGTTCTTCAGCCGATCAGTTTTTCGAGTTCTTCAGCGACTTCAGCTCCGACAGCTTCATGTGTTCAGCCGAAGATATCATCGTCTGCGGGAAACTCATACCCTTCAAAGATCACACAAATGAAGCCCCTAAGACGACATGTACTAACAATGGTTATCACAAAAAAGATTCATCTTTTCGAAGGCGGTCAGAGTCGCTGCCTGGGTTACAAAGTTCGGTAGCACGATCAAGCAGCACAAAGAATCAGATCATGATGAGGAACAGCAGATCCTTGGATTATCAAAAGCTTCACCGGCAATCTTCGATGGTATCCCCGACCCCGGCAGAGATGGAGAGGAATTCTTCCACGAAGAGTGTTGGAAAATACGATAAGAAGAGTGGTAACAAGCCAAAGTGGTTTTTTCTCATGTTTGGGATTGTGAGGTTTCCGTCTGAGATGGACCTAAGCGACATCAAGAACCGGCAGATTCGACGAAACCCATCCACCACGCTCTTCCGGAGTGAAGCCTCTGACAATCGGAGCTCCGAAAAGGGCTCCTGGAGACTGCTCAGGGCATTGAGCTGCAAGGACCATGCAAGTGTTGCTGTAACGCCGCCGTACTGTACACAAGTGTGAGAGGCTATTTCTGATCACGTGCCATGCACTGTAATATCATATCCCTAGTCCCCCTAGCTAACCCATGAATATGATTATATGATTTTAGGTAAATATTCTTTTGTCACATTACGTTAGTAAATTGTCATTTGAATCACACATTTAAACAAGGATTTATTGAATCAACGGTTCATACTGACAATTTATTAACTAACGTGGAAGACTAGGTCACCATAGAACTTTTCTTATGATGATTTGTTTTGCATGACAGGGGCAAAATGGTCATTAAAATTCTGGATTTGTTTGGACGTGAGGATAAATTAATATAATTATGGTTTATGACGTTCCGTAGAAGCAAAGGGGTGTACAGTAGAAGAGCCATGGTCGACGATGGCGCCCCTCCATCTGCTTATTAATTGAGGATGAAGAGAAGCAGGTTTTGTTGTTTGGTGGCCACATAAAATGAAATTAATGAATACCACGAGAATCCGATTACGACATTAAATTCTTGTGTTTTTGTTTTTATTTATTTTTGTATTTATTCATTGTAATGTTAATTCTTTTGTGTTGCTCATAATAAATATATCGGTTTGTGATAGAACCTTAACTTTGCATCTTGATTTCTGTGTAGCACTAACGAGTAATTTTCTATTGCAATTAACAACAAATACAACAACAACAACCCTTTTTCCGTTTACAACCCTTCCTAATATAGTAGCTAGTTAGCTTCCTCCGTAAGCTTACTACTAACAACCTTATCCTTTTAACCACACATATCTATCCTAACCAGCACTAATACAATGCTCACTTATCAACCAATTTAGTTATCACACATGATCCTATCAATACCCCCCCCCTCAAAACAAGGCTTGTATACAAGACTTAAAAAATAGAAAATTTTGCAAAATACAATGTATTAAAGCTGAGCAACTCCTGGAAAACGCAGCTTCAAGTCTGAGTAAGTCTCCCATGTAGCTTCTTCTGGAGTATGATTTTGCCAATGTACCAACACTTCTGTAATTGCAGTTGTACCCTTCTTCACCATTCGTCTGTCCAAAATAGCCACAGGAACATCTTGTAAAATACCATCATAGTTAGCACATGTAGTTGAATCGTAGGTTGAATAGCAGCCCCTAAATGTTTCTTAAGACAAGAAACATGGAACACTGGATGAATCTTAGAGTTGTCTGGGAGTTTCAACCTATAAGCAACAGAACCCACCTGTGCTAACACTTCACCATAAAACCGAGGCTGCAACTTGTGAAATGGGTGAGAGGCCAATGACATATGCTGATAAGGTACCAGCCTCAGATAGACTAAGTCACCCACCTCAAAAACTCTTTCAGTTCGATGCTTATTAGCCTGTACTGTCATTTGATTTTATGCTGCTGCTAAATTGGCCTTCAAGAGGGATAAAACACGATTTCTTTTCAACAAACATCAATCCACCATTTCCAATTTAGTAGTACCAGCTTCATACACGGGAATCTCAGGTGGTGGCTGACCATACACCACTTCAAAAGGGCAGAGTTTAGTAGCAGAGTGATAGGCTGTATTAAAGCTCCACTCTGCCCACGGTAACCAAAGGGTCCATTTTTTGGGTTGAAGACTACAAAAACACCGCAAGTAAGTTTCCAAACACCAGTTTACCACCTCTGTTTGGCCATCAGTTTATGGGTGATAGCCGGAGCTGAAACATAGTGAGGATCCGTGTAATGAAAAAAATTATTTCCAGAACTTGCTCATAAAAACCGGGTCTCTATTACAGATAATAGATCCAGGCATGCCATGAAGTTTAAAAATATGCTCCACAAATAAAGTTGCCACCGAAGTTGCAGTATAAGGATGAGATAGGGGTAAAAATGGGCATATTTGGATAAGCGATCCACAACTACCCAAATGACAGTTTTTCCTTGACATGGAGGTAGACCAATGATCAAATCCATGGATATGTCAGTCTAGGCCCGTGAAGGAATAGGCAAGGGCTGTAGCAATCCTGCAGGAGCTAAGGTCTCGTTCTTGTGTTGTTGGCATATCTGACAGTTGGCAACCCTGTCCTTAATGTCGTTTTTCATGCCAACCCAATAAAAAGACCGAGAAAGCCTCTTCTATGTCTTAAAAAATCCAGCATGACTAGCAACAGGACTGCTATGATGTTCTTCGAAGACTTTCTGTCGCTATGAACTTGTAGGACTCAAAACAATTCTCCCTTTGTATCTTATAAACCCATTCTCAACATTAAACTTCAAGGAATTCAGTGATGTAGAGTCGGAAGGATGTAGGACTTCCTGAATCTTGTCTAGTATCCAAGCATCTTGTTTAGTGTGACGTCTTAAATCATCTAACCAACTGAGACGCGGGTATGAAATTGCAGCCAATTCCATACTATAATGTTGAGAAACTTCGTCAATAGGAATTCTGGAAAGTGCATCTGCCACCTGATTATCACAGCCTTTCTTATATTGAATCTCGTAATCAAAACCAAGCAATTTAGACACCCATTTTTGCTAAAATGGAGTATTGGCCCTATTTTGCAAAAAGTATTTTAGACTATGATGATCTGTTTTGATGATGAAGTGTCTCCTTACCAAGTATGACTGCCATTTTTTAATGGCATGTATGATAGCCATCATCTCCCTTTCATAAGCAAACAAGTTTTGGTTCCTTACACTGAGTGCCTTACTAGTAAAGGCAATAGGTTTGCCACCTTGCTGGAGGACAGCTCCAATTCCAAAGCTTGATACAGCACTTTCGATAACGAAAGGTTGGGAAAAATCCGGTAGGGCTAGGACTTATGGAGACAACATAGCCTGTTTCAGTTCCTTGAATTCTGCATTTGCTGAATCAGACCACTTGAAATTGTCTTTCCTGGTGAGTACTGTGAGAGGACTAACAATCTTGCCGAAACCAGGAATAAATTTCCTATAATAGCTCATCAATCCAAGAAATCCTTGCAATGCTTTAATGGAAGTGGGAATAGGCCACTTAGCAATAGCCTTCAATTTAGAAGGATCAGTTGCAACCCCTTCTTTAGATACTATATGGCCCAGAGACTCCACTTGGGTTTGACCAAAAGCACACTTTGTTTTCTTGACAAACAAGGTATGGCCTTGCAAAAGTTGAAAGAGCACTCTCAGATACTCCAAATGAGACTCCCAAGACTTGCTATACACTAATATGTCATCAAAAAATACTAGGATAAATTTCCGAAGATAAGGTTTGAAAATTTAGTTCATAAGACATTGGAATATGGCCAGAGCATTGGTTAACCCAAAGGGCATAACCAAAAACTCATAATGCCCATCATGAGTTCGGAATGCAATCTTCTCAATATCACTTGGATGCATTCAAATTTGATGGTAGCCAGATCACAGGTTTAACTTAGAGAAAAACTGGGCTCTATACAACTCATCCAGCAACTCATCAATTAGCGGAATGGGAAATTTGTCCTTAATAGTGATGAGATTAAGGCCTCTATAATCTATACACATTCTCCAAGTGTCATCCTTTTTCCTTACTAAAATAACTGGAGAAGAATAAGGACTATTACTGACCCTGATAAAACCAGCATTTAATAATTTACGAACACACTTTTCAATTTCTGTTTTCTGTAAAGGACCATATCTGTAAGGTCTCATACTAGGTGGTTTACTTCCTTCTATCAAGGGAATTCTGTGGTCATGTGATCTGTGATGAGGCAAACAAGTAGGAGCAAGAAAAACTACCTCATTATCTTGTAGAAGTTGTTCCAACTGATGAGATTGAATTGCAGACAGTACAGTCTTATGTTCCACCATGTCTTCTTGTTGAATTTGAAAGAGAAAAGCACCCACAGAAGATTCTTGGTGAAGCAACTTTTCCATGGGAAAGATAGAAACATCCTGAATATGTTTATTGATGCACAAAACCGGACGTCTTGGAACAACGTAAATCCGACCGTGAATCTGCATGAAATGTAAATAAGACAAGATGTATCGTGGTTCACCCCAAGGTTTGGGCTACGTCCACACTGATTATATTGTATTTCTTTGAGAAGTGAGGGAGAGAGCCTCTGTAATATAAGAGGGGATGTGAGAGGGGTGAGAAGGCTTAGGAATGGCCTCCGAGGGTGAGAATGAGCCCCCCCCTAATTGTGAGGGTGAGGGGTCCTTTTATAGAATAAGGACTCCTCACTTATCACATATTTGCCCCTGCCTTTATCACATAATTACATCTAAGTCCCCCGAGTATTTGTACGAGATCTAAATACGAGGCCCTAAATATGGTATAAACAGTAGTCCCCCAAGTCTTCAGTTAAGATAGTCTTTTGGCTGAAGACTTGAAATTCAGTCCATGTGTGGGTCGAAGTAACTAGATGCTATCTTGAACTGATGCTTGATATGAGGCAGTGCTCAATCTGAAATGATGCTCAACTAGAAGTAGCACACGCTGTGAGGTTGCTCAGCTCGTGGCTTATGTTGTCTTGGTTGGCTCGGTTTACGGCGTTTGAAGGTAAGGGAGTCCCTTTTATAGAATAAGGGCTCGCTCCTCAATACACGAATGATGGGCTAGAGTTGATGCTCTCTAATGATGGTGAGGGAGTCACTTTTATAGAATAAGGGTTCGTTCCTCAATACATAAATGATGGGCTAGAGTTGATGCTCGATGCGGGACGGTTGCTCAGTAGGCGGTGATGCTCTTTAATGGTGGTGAGGGAGTCCCTTTTATAGAATAAGGGCTCGCTCCTCAATACATAAGTGATGGGTTAGGAGTGATGTTCGCGTCGAGGCGGTTGCTCAGCTGGCGGCGTTGCTCTCTAATGATGGTGAGGGAGTCCCTTTTATAAAATAAGGGCTCACTCCTCAATACATGAACAATGGGTGCTCTCTAATGAAAGTGAGGGAGTCCCTTTTATAGAATAAGGGCTCGCTCCTCAATACATAAATAATGGGCTCAGTCCCCCAAGTATTTTTCATGAGGCCCAATTGAGGCCCAATATATGGTACATAATGTAGTCCCCCAAGTCTTCGGTCAATAGAGTCTATTGGCTGGAAACTTCAAATTGAATCCATGTATGGGCCGAAGTGACGGTTGTTCGGAGGCGGTATTTGTATACCCTACACTGAAGCTTTGTAGGTGAAGCTCTGCAAGTGAAGCTTTGAAGCTAGAGCTCTGTAAATGAAGCTTTTGAAGCTGGAACTTTTGTAAATGAAGCTTTTGAAGCTAGAGCTCTGTAAATGAGGTTTTTTGAAGCTAGAGTTCTGTAAATGAAGCTTTTGAAGCTAGAGCTCTGTAAATGAAGCTTTTGAAGTTGATTGACATGAGTGATGCTCATGAATATTTATGTTGATTGACATGAGTGATGCTCATGGATGTTGTCATGAGTGATGCTCATGAATGTTAACATGAGTGATGCTCATGAATGTTGACATGAACGATGGTCATGAATGTTTATGTATGATTGTCATGAGTGATGCTCATGAATGTTTATGTATAATTGACATAAGTAATGCTCATGTATAATTTGGAGTACTGGGTGTACTTTTGATTACCTGTTTGGTGGCATGAAGGAAAGTACGGGTTGTGCATGTCATCACCTGGTTGGTGGCATGAATGGCTAGTTGCCAAATGATATTTAGAGTACGGGTTGTACTTTTCATCACCTGGTTGGTGGCATGAATGGCTAGTTACCAAATGATATTAGAGTACGGGTTGTACATTTGATCACCTGGTTGGTGGTAATAGCGGCAGGTTGCCGGATAATTTTGGAGTACTGAGCGTACTTTTGATCACCTGGTTGCTGGTAATAGGTTGTCGAATAATTGTGGAGTACTGGGCGTACTTTTGATCGCCTGGTTGGAGCTATTTTGGGCTTATCGGCCTTCGACCTCCACACAATATTCCAGCCCATTTATTTTGGCCTTTGCCTTTTTTTTTTTTTTTTTTTTTTTTTTTAATTTTTTTAACCCTCTGATGGGGGTTTATACATATTACCCTCTGATGGGGTTTATACAAATGTCTCCCAAAGATAATAAAAATAAATTACATCATTCTAAAATAAATCCAATCATCTGTTCAATGGGTCACACCATAATGCCATCACCACCATAATTATGTCTGCTTCTTTTTATCCTTTTTTGCTTTCTACTTTTGCTTTTACTTTCTCTTTTCTTTTGCTTTCAGCCTGGTTGGTGCTGTGACCTGTGAGATGGCAATCATCTTGGCATCATTATGTCTGAATTCCTTTATCTTGCTGGGTAAAGCTCCGGATGACAACTCAAAGCACCAGAGACTAAGAAAGTATGGTCAAAATATTCCTTTCCCACGTTCATCCGCGATTGTGTCTGTCAAAATATTCCACAATATTGAGAGGGTTCTGACAATAATGGAAAAGAGAAGGAACCAAACACAGTGGACGAGGGGGCCGAGATTGTGGAAGAACGGGAAAATGATCTAAATCTGCCAATAACATTGCTTTTGTCAGTGATTTTGCTTTTCTTCTTTGTGGGTGTTTTTTCAGATAGTGGGGTGGTGGACTCCCTTTGGCTGCTCATCTTCGCACCAAACATCCTGTGTCTGTTCTGTCACTCTGTAACCTGGTGGACATGGCAGAGAGTTTGCTGGGCTGTGGATGGGACAACTTTCCAGTACGCCTTGAGTGTGACCGACACCATGTACCCAAGTGGCTATGGTTATCACCAATAGAGCGCACAACCGTCGCAACTAATGAAGTCCCCAACTGTGCTGAAGAAACTAAAAAGCATATCGGAGAGCGCGAGGTAGAAGACGAGCTTGAAGGAGAACTTGCGGAGCTCTTTGAAGAGGACGTAGCAGAGGACGATGAACCCCAACCCAACGAACGATAGGCTCGCCGCTCCAGCGTTTACTACCATCAAGACGTGGCGATCGTACGCCGTCAGACCTCAGGCGACCTACCCCGTCGTTGCCATTTTCTTCACCCACTCTCATTCGCACTGTTCTCTGCCTTCTGGAGAGAGAAGGACAAGGGCTGCACCATCATCAGAGAAAGAGAATGAGCAAAGATGTATGTACAAGTGTGAGGTCTGAACAAAACGCCCTCCGGCTCCGACCACATGGCCAGAACACGAAGACCCTCCTCCTTCCCATAGAAATCGCTGCCAATTGACCCCACCAATACGGGAACGGAAGAGCATCGCTTAAGAATCTCAATAGGCTTGGAATGGTGTTGGTGGTGCTGCTTGGGTGATCATCGAGATTGATGGGTCCTCCGGTGCGTTGACGGAGATAGGTTCGACGATTTGGTTTTCTGGCCTCCGCTCACCTAAGATCGTCGCCGGAGACCCTTTTTTCATTCCATTCTTTTCCTTGTGCTATGCGAGGGCAAACTGGTGCATCTGGATTAGCGAAAGCTACATGATTTGACACCGCCACCACCTTTGGATTCAATAAACCGCCAGAAAATAGTGCGAAAGAGAAGTTCGATCTCTGGTTGATTAGCTGAAGCTTCAAGAACCCTTTTTCGGTGTCTTTGTAGTCGGGAATGGAGTAATTCGCATACTGATACTTAATCGGCGCAAAACACAAAAAACAGAGGATAAACTCTCGGATTATCCTCAGGGAAAGTGGAAGCACTGAAATTAGCAGGAGAAAACACTCCTATCCAATCATCGATTTTCGAGTTTTCTGTACCAAATTCCAACTTCACTCACTCTGTGTTTTGCCCCCTTAATCCAAGAACACAAGGAGAAGCTTGAATGTAAGCAACCTCATCAAGTGCAAAGGTTGCTCTATGAATAGCAATTCTGGAAAAAAGGTGATCTCCATGCGAGCTTGCCTTCTCAACTTGAAGGGTTGCAACAACAACCCCCAACAGAATTGCCAACAGCCTCACTTGTTTCATTTCTTTGATCCCAATTTCCCCCACAGTATGAAAAATGAAGAATCTTTTAGGAACAAAGTTGCCAACTTTGAGTGATGCTGGTGCTGTTAAACTGAGGTATAATATTTTATGTGTTTTTTGTGATTTTGCAGATTCACGGCGGAGGTGAAAAATTGAGAGAGAACCGACATAACTTTTCGTGTTGATTCCCACAGACGGCGCCAAATGTTGATGCACACAATCGGAGGTCTTGGAACAACGTAAATCGAACCGTTAATCTGCATGAAATGTAAATAAGACAAGATGTATCGTGGTTCACCCTAAGGTTTGGGCTACATCCACACTGATTGTATTGTATTTCTCTGAGAAGTGAGGGAGAGAGCCTCTGCAATATGAGAGGGGATGTGAGAGGGGTGAGAAAGCTTAGGAATGGCCTCCGAGGGTGAGAATGAGCCCCCCTAATTATAAGGGTGAGGGGTCATTGTGAACACGGAAAATTCCTGAAACGAAAGAGACAAGAACAACGTGCACAAACAAATATTTGTATTTGATGATTTTGGGTTACAACCTCTCTCTATTTTGATCCTCTGATTCGATCTCCGTGAGGTGTGTATTTGTAGATGTTCCGTTGATCCAAGGGCCGTTCAGGCTTGATCTTGGATGAACTGTTGGAAGTTTCTTCAAAGGGCCGTGGGCTTGATCTTTGAAGGTGGATTTGAGCGGATCTTCAAGGGGCCGTTGAGGCTTGATCTTGAGGATGAATATTTCTTCAAGGGCCGTTTGAGGCTTGATCTTGAATAACGGTGATGAACGGATCTTCAAGGGCTTTTGGGCTTGATCTTGAAGAAACAGTGATGAACATATCTTCAAGGGTTTTTGGGCTTGATCTTGAAGAACAGTGATGAACGGATCTTCAAGGGCTTTTGGGCTTAATCTTGAAGAACGGTTGGATGTGTGGATTTGTTGATGTTGTTGATCCAAAGGGCCGTTGGGGCTTGATCTTGGATGAACGGATGATGAACGATGGTGCTTTCTTCAAGGGTCGTCGGGGCTTGATCTTGAAAGAGCGATGAACGAAGAACGAAGAACACTTTCTTCAAGGGCCGTCGGGGCTTGATCTTGAATTGGTGGATGATTGTTGATCCAAAGGGCCGTTGGGGCTTTGATCTTAGGATGAACGATGAACGAAGAACGAAGAACACTTTCTTGATTCTTTGGGAACCTGGATGCTTGAGAGCTTCGGAGTTTCAGAGCTTCAGAGCTTCAAGGCTTCAAGGTGTAATATGAATTGGTTCCCTCAAATGAATGAATTAGCCTTCTATTTATAGAAATTTCCAAGGCCTAATTTTGAATATAATATCCCAGATGAAATAAGTTGTTTCTGCCAGGTGTTGACACGTGTCCTATTTGATGACTTTTCCAACTCATTTCAATTTTCGTTGAGTCGCACGCTACGTGTAAAATTTATGTAATACATGAGCGTTGACACTTTGATTTATCGGTCAACATTTATTTACCGAAATTTCGATATCTACAAATGCCCCCACTTCAAGGCGCGTCGTGTACATGTGCTTGTCGCGTGTAGGAGATGCGTTTTGAAGTCCCTTACTGTAGACGTCGATCCAAGGGCCGTCGAGGCTTGATCTTGAATTGGGCTGGAGATTTCTTCAAGGGCCGTTGAGGCTTGATCTTGAATTGGGTTAGAGATTTCTTCAAAGGCCATCGAGGCTTGATCTTGAAAGTTGGGATTGGACCACAAGGAGCTTCATGTGGTAAATGATCTTTGGCTTTGGTAGTGGATGAATCGGCACGTATTTTGTTGCGCTTGTTGACTTTCCACAGCTTTGATCTTGAACTGGGTTGGAGGATTTTCTGGATTCCTCCAATTGTTGATATTCCACAGCTTATTCTTGAACTAGGTTTTGATTCAAGGGTGGTAGACACTTGATCTTGAATCGAACTTGTGATTTCTTCAAAGGTCGTCGAAGCTTGATCTTGAATTTGGCCGGAAACTTCTTCAATGGCCGTTGAGGCTTGATTCTTGAAGGTTGACTCGAACACATGGCAAGCAGGCACGAGGTGAAGGTGACGACTTGTTGCTTTGTTCAATCTTTCTAATTCACACCTGAGCAACTTGGTCAACGGTATGATCTTCAAGATTGATGGGCTCTTCTTCCAGTTGGTGACTTGATCTTTAAGGATTTGATTCAAGGGTGGTGAATCGGCACGTGCAGCCCACAACGCCTAGTAAGTCGACCCAAGAATTTGAGGGTCAAAACAAGTTCACCGTCCAGAGTGATTGCAACCCTGATGATATGAGATACTTTTGATTTTGAAGAAGTAGCGGATGACTTAGCACGTGCTTTGTTGCACTTGTCTCCACATGCTTCAAGGTATCATTTTCATTTCCTTTAACTGTTCCTCAGGCAGATGCGGCATCTTCTCGAGTTCTTCATCTCAGACTCCTTCTGCTGAGTTGACTGTGCATGCTGCATTCTTCTCTGCTTGTTTCTTCAGGCAGATGTGGCAGCTTCTCGAGTTCCTCAGTTCGGACTCCTTCTGCTGAGTTGACTGTGCAGACCGCATTCTTCTCTGTTTGTTTCTTCTGCACGTTGTCTCCACATGCTGCAAGGTATCATTTTCACTTGCCTTATCTATTCTTCAGGTAGATGTGGTAGCTTCTTTGGAAGTACAGCACCAGTGGGAGACGAGTACTCGAGAGCAGTGCTAGGTAGGAAATCAGGGAAGGGTTCCAAGCAGTCGGTTCCTTACCCGAGTTTGAGTGGAAGTTCCGGCATATTGTTTTCTTTATCCTTGTCTTTGTAGGTAAGAACAAGGACAAAGGAAAGGACAGGGAGAACGCATGATATGAGATACTCTTTCTTTCTAACCTGGTGATATGAGATTCTTTTGCTTTGGAGTCATTGGCTTGCAGAGGTACCCCAAGGAATAAGGAACATTGAATGACTCGAGAGGCTTCGTTGGGAAAACATTTTTGGAGATGAAGAAAGGCTCTGTATGTCTGCCTTGCTATGGAAGGTGAAGGTAGACAATTATAGGAAGTTCTTTGATACCTGTAGAGGTACTATTCTTTCACTCGTGTCGGCAACCAATGCGTGATTGATCAGTATGGCTTCACGTGCTTTCTTCTTTATCAGAAATCTTCGACAAATTGTCCGTAATTTTCGTCAAGCTGAGTGTGTATGTGATAGGTGTTGACGAGGCTGAAAAAGACTGGCGCCTCTTCGATATCTGGGATCGGCGCTTCGACAAATTGCCCGTGATTTCCGCAAAGCTGAGTTTGCGCGTGACGGGTGCTGACGAGGCTGAAAAAGACTGGCGCCTCTTCGATATCTGGGATTGGCGCTTTAACAAATTACCCATGATTTCCGCAAAGCTGAGTTTGCGTGTGACGGGTGCTAACGCGTCTGGAAAAGCAAGATGCTTCTCCGATTTCTGAGCTTGCCTCTTCGATTTTTGAATCGGCATTTTCGAACTCTGAGCTCACCTCTTTGATCTCTGAAATCCTGTCGAGTGCCGATTTTTTTTATAGAGGCACGCAGTTCGTTTCAAAGCACACTTGAATTTTCGCTTGTAGAAACTTCCTTCTTGCACTTCTAAGGTCTTGATTTGTCTGACCTCTTCTTTCTTCAACACCTTTGAAAATGTCTGGACCCTCCGATCGTCGTTTTTATTTGAACCTTGATGAAGAGGTAGTCCCGTCTTCCCCAGATAACATATGGCGCCCATCCTTCATATCCCCTACTGGTCCTCTCACCGTTGGGGATTCGGTGATGAAGAATGATATGACCGCTGCGGTGGTGGCCCGGAACCTTGTCACCCCCAAAGATAACAGACTACTTTCCAGGCGGTCCGATGAGTTGGCTGTTAAGGAGTCTCTGGCTCTTAGTGTGCAGTGTGCAGGTTCTGTGTCCAACATGGCCAAACTCCTATTTGCTCGAACCCGTCAAGTTGAATCGTTGGCGGCTAAAGTGATGAGTCTCAAACAGGAGATTAGGGGGCTCAAGCATGAGAATAAACAGTTGCACAAGCTCGCACACAACTATGCCACAAACATGAAGAGGAAAATTGACCAGATGCAGGAATCTGATGGTCAGATTTTACTTGATCATCGGAGGTTTGTGGGTTTGTTCCAACAACATTTGCCTTCGTCTTCTGGGGTTGTACCGCATAGTGAAGCTCCGAATGATCAACCTTTGGCTCCTCTTCTTCCTGGAGTTCTGCCGAGTGGTGAGGCTTCAAACAGTCAACCTCCAGCGCCTCTCATTTCTGGAGCTCTGCCAAGTGGTGAGGTGGCACCTGATCGTCCTTGAAGATCCCCTCTTGTAAATTTGATTTGATTTTTTTTTTTTTTTTTTTGTATGTACAATGCAAATTTATGTAAAAATTTCCAGAAATAAATAAAGAAAAACGGACTTTATTTATCTCGATGCATTTGGTTTTTTTTTTTTTTTTTTTTTTTTTTTTTTTTTTTGCTGTAAACATACATATATTATGCACACATACATACATATTAATTTTTCGCGTGGACTGATCCACCATTCTTTTTTTTTTTTTTTTTTTTTTTTTTAATTTTTTTTTTCACATGGTGCCAGAGGCACCAAGACTCCACCAAATTTTTTTTTATATTATTTCTCCTTCTTTCCAGTCTTGGCTTTAAAACAATCAAAACACGGTAAGTGGAGCACCCAAAACCTTTACAATTTATATATATTTTTTTTATTTTTTTATTTTTTTCTTTGCACATGGTGCCTGGTGCACCCCCCCTTTTTTTTCACGTGGTGACAACACCACTTTGCTTTGCTCCACCCTCTTTTTTTTTGTATAAATTAGGATGCTTGGCTGAGGGATTTTGTAGGGGAGAACGAAGACGGACGGAGAGCTGGAGTTTAAGGAAGAGCTTCTCGGCCGGCTAGTCGTTTGACAGCGGTCTTTGAAGTTGGTGGCAGCTGCGAGGCAAGAGACGGAGGAGGGTGCAAGAGAAGAGCGGTGCAGCCTTGATGTCGGAGACTTTGCCGTCGCCGTTGCTGCTTGGAACTGATGGCAGAAGGGGAGAGCTGCAGAGATGGTGATGAAGAGTCCTGCTCGCGACTATCGCAGCTGTTGTGACGATGGTTGCCGGCCGTGGCAGAGCTGGAGTTGTAGGCAGCGGCGCAGTGGTGAGGAGAACAGAGGAGGACGTCGCCGCCGCCAACGAAAACCACCAAGTGTTCATAGCCTTAACACTTGTTCCTTCGCTGCAACTTTAGGCTTCGCCAGAGCTGCTGCTTTCTTCTTCTCATCTCCTTTGAGAGTCTGACCAAAGCTAGAACCAGCCGCGGAAGGTTTTGACAAAATGGAGCTCCTTTTGCGGCAGACAATGATGGGTGCAGTACACTTTTTCTTAGCAAGCAAAGACTCTGATCTTTCAAGCTGCTCAGGGCGTTCGGGTTGCTGACTTGTGGCGGGTGCAGGAACTACGGAGTCTGATGGCTCAGATGAAGGGTCGTGGTTGGGCCGAGTGATGAGATTCTTCTACTTCATTTCCATCGAAAAATTCTTTTTCAAATAAAGGAGATCTAGCTGCCAGTACTAACTTGTGGGCATGAAACTTTTCCCCACATACATTGAAAGTAACATCTGAACCTTCCTCATTCTCCAAAAGCATACCAAAATGATCTCCAATATCAGAATCGGGGACATGTATGGAATGCAATCTCGAACTATCTATTGCAGAAACCACAACACCGACAGTGCAATTAATTTTCAAGCAATCATCCTTGAGGAAACTAGATGATTCGAGCAGTGTCCGTCTGAAAAATCGTTTGTAGCCCCACATGCTGCCCCTATACTTGAGGGTGTAAGGTGGACAGAGAGCTAGAGCGGATCATCCTTGCTGGGCAGAATCAGATCCGACCTCCTCAAGTCAAAATCTCTGTGACACAGATGCAATCATTTACAACAACAGAAATGAATCAGTTCTCCTGAGTCCAGATCTTCACCGTCATTGCTTGCACAAATCCTGGAAGCATCATCTCCAAGCTTACTGTATTCAAAATCACCATTGTACTCTCTGTCTGGACTTTCATCAAACACCTGCGTCTGCTGTTGTTGTTGTACTTGCTGCTGCAATTGTGGTACTTGAATCGGGCTCGGGTTCTCGGATAAGCTACTGGAGCTCGGGTGGTTGTCGAACTGCACCGGCTTTGAAATTAGCTGGTTGCTGGTGTTGGTGGTTGCCGAAGTATTCACCGGGTCCTTCATTTCCATGGTGGTGGTCGACGGATCATTAAGCCAGAGCGACGAAGGGTCGTTCTCGCCCTGATCGACGGTGGCGCCGCCGCTCATAGGCCAAGAACCGACCTCCAAATTGTTGAAATCAAACAAAACCCTGACCTTATTCATCAGATCGGAGCTCTGGTAGATGAGCTCGGTCGATCCCAACTCCACAACCCCATTCGCCGTCGGAACGCAAACCATAGTCTGCAGCCCAAACACTTGGCCCTGTCGCGCCCGCTCGCACGGAGAAGCCGCCAGTCGGTCCAGTCCAGCAACCCAGACCGGGGTGGAGTGAAAGAAGGCCTGACCCGGAAGCCCGCCGCCGTTGACGAACGACTGAGTCATTGAAACGAGAAAGAACCACTCAGTATCAGTCACTTCTTGATCCACGGCGTCGTCGTCCGCTGACGTGTCGGCGCCGGAAATCAAGGAGTTGAGGTCTCGGAGGACTTTCTTGCGGTACTCTTGTTCGGCGATATCCGGTAGTCCGTCATGTGATACGCAGCGTTTTGGGGATGGGATTGGTTGGGAGGCGGTTGAGAGCCACATTGAAGCAGAGCTCGAGAGCTCGACATTGGAGAGGATGAGAGGTTTAGTGCTGCTGAGATTTGAGACAGGCATTGGACTTGACCGCGGATTGGGCTTGGAGGCTGCCACTTGGGCCTGGATGGCCTCCTTCTAAGAGGCTGGCTGCTGATGGATATACATACATACATAAATATATATATATATGTATATGTATGTAAAAGAACTCCTTTTTTTTTTTCTTTTTTTTTTTAAATATATAAAACATATGTATATTTTTTTCTAATAAAACATTATTATTATTATTTTTATTTGTTGTGACTGAACTTGAAATTGAATATTCAAGCTGCCTACGTACCCTTCCAAAGAGATCAAGTCGAAACGTAGTTCAAATACATACATATATTTTTTGGTATTTTCTTTTTTTGTGCCGTTTGCAGTTTCAGCTCATGCAGGCAAGGAGCGTTTGGTGCCGTGTTGCAGTTTCAGCTCATGCAGGCAAGGAGCGTTGGTGTTGCCTTTTATGCTCGTGCAGACCAGGAGCGTTGTGCCATGCAGTTTAGGCTCGTGCAGGCGAGGAGCCTTGTGTCTTGCAGTTTAGGCTCTTGCAGACAATGAGCTTTGTGTCTTGCAGTTTAGGCTCTTGCAGACAAGGAGCTTTGTGCCATGCAGTTTAGGCTCATGCAGGCGAGGAGCTTTTGTGTTGCCTTTTATGCTCGTGCAGACCAGGAGCTTTTGGTTCGTCAAGCGATCTGAGAGAGTCGTTCCTCGCAATCTTCATAGCAAGGAGCATTGACTGAGTAGTTGAAGAAGTCTTCTGGGAAGATGTCACACATCGTGATGGGGATGGATGATCTTTGTGTCAAAGTTTCACTATCTCCAACACTTTCACATTGTTCTGGAGGTGGACAGGAGCTGCTTTGCCCCCTTTCCCATTGGTGAACTTGTGGAGAAGACATATGCTTCTTGTGCAGTTTCTGCGGAGTGACATAAGTCCATCCTTCAACTTCACTCGGCTTGACTAGCATGGTTTTGGAGCATGCCCCCAGCGATTGAGGTGAAGATTTTGAGTTGACAGAGCCAGAAGTGAAGTTTTTTCCAGGGATTTTGTCTTCTTGGGCCTTTTCTTCAGTGCGATCCTCTTGGGTTTGTTGGCGTGAAGATTGGCCGGTGTAGATGATGGTGCACCTCCTTACCTTCAGTGGTCCTTTTGTGTCGACTTCCAAAGTTGCTTGGCGCTTCATCCTTGAAAGAATCAAGCTTTGAACATCGTCTTTTCCTGCCAGACTGTCGAGCTTCTCTCCCTTTGGCGTTGTCTTCCTGTTTCTAGAAGGCTTCTTAGTTTCTTCAAGTCTGTCCAAAGCCGACCGTTGCGGAGGAGATCTAGCTGTGCCGCTTTGTTTCTTGGGTTTTGATAACCTTTCAAAGACTGATCTTTGCGGTGTTGGCCTCTCAAGCCTTTTGAAGACAGAAGTTTGGTCTCGACCACTGATGCGATCAAGTGCTGCAATTCTAGGTTTTGAATAATTCAGCCTTTCGAAGACTGAAGTTCGAGGGGCGGGTTTAGGCTCCTCTTTTGGCCTTGTGGCTTGTGGTCTTGGCTTCCTCGTTTTTTTGTAGGTCACCGATGTCCACCCTTTCTTATCACCAGTAGATGCATCTTGGTTGCTTGCCCCCGGTGATGGTTGTGTATGAGGTGCCATGTGACTTGAACATTGACGGGAATGGTCATGCATGCTTCGGAGATGCACAGGATCGAGTGATTCAAACACGATAGTAGTAGTGTGTGCCGCAACCGTGTCTTCGAGGTCAAGCTCGATTTCCCCTTGTTGTGCTAGCTTTAGGATGAGATCTTTCAGTACGAAGCACTTTTCCGTTGGATGACTGATGAAGCGGTGGAATTTACAGTATCTTGGGTTGTCGGTACGATTCATCTCTTCCGGCCGTCTGCACTCAGGCAAACTGATCACCTTCTTGTCCAACAGGTCATCCAGCATGGCAACTACATCAGAGTCGGGGAATGGATAAATCTTCTCATCAAGCTCCTTCAAAGTGCGTCTACGCATCTCTTGATCACGAAAAGCTTCGGTTTGAATCGCCTTGCCTCGTGTGGAGATTTTGACGGGAGCTGTGTTGACCGTCATCGCTTCCTTGGTGGGTTTCCATGTAGCTTTTTCCACCTTTGTCCCAAGAACTTTGTCGTCCTTGTAGTCGGCGATCGGTTCTTTCTTCCCATGATGGGCGATGCTCAACTCCATGTCATGGGCGCGAGTGGCCAATTCCTCGAAGGTTCGTGGTTTAATGCCTTGAAGGATGTATTGCAAACCCCATTGCATGCCTTGGATGCACATCTAGATTGAAGAGGTTTCAGACAGCCTGTCTTTACAGTCAAGGCTTAGAGTGCGCCATCTGTTGATGTAGTCAATGACTGGCTCGTCCTTCCACTGGTTTGTGCTCATTAGCTCTAGCATACTCACAGTGCGGCGGGTACTATGGAAGCGGTTGAGGAATTCCCGCTCTAATTGCTCCCAGCTGTTGATGGACTCAGGCTCTAGGTCCGTGTACCACTCAAAGGCATTTCCTTTCAGCGAGCGCACAAACTGCTTGGAAAGGTAGTCCCCTTCGGTCCCTGCGTTGTTGCAAGTTTCAACAAAGTGGGCAACGTGCTGTTTCGGGTTTCCTTTTCCATCAAACTGCATGAACTTTAGTGGTTGATAACCCCTTGGCATCCTTAGGGCATCAATCTTCTTGGAATAGGGCTTCGAGTAGAACAAGGAGGTATGTAAGCTCCCTTCGTACTGTGCCTTGATGGTGTTGGTGATCATCTCCTGCAGCTGCTGGATAGAAAGAGATCCCATGAGTGCCGCTGCTTGGTCTGGCTCCGGCTTCACATCGTTTTTCTCCACCTGAGGCTCATCTTCTTCGTCATCTGTTTTCTTTAGTGGATCATTCTCTGGGTCGGGGTTCTCGTCGTCCTGTGGCTCCAGTCGGCTGACGAGTGCAGCGATTTGCAAGTCTTTTTCTTCAACAATCCGTGTTAGCCTTGCGATCGCTTCATTCATTTGAGCCAGTTGTTCTTCGATGGAGTAACGCCGATGGTCATGACTTGTGCAACCAATAGACGTGACTTTCCTTTAGACATCCAAGATGCTGACGAAGAACGTCGTTGGCTGTTTTGGGATGTCATCTTGTGTGCCTCAGCAGCATGCTTCGGTGCCCCCAGCGAGGTCAGGTTGATGACAGACTCACACCTTTGATGCTTCCCTTGCTCTTTTAGCGGCACCAACTTTGAAGTGGCATGTTGAGGAGCGGTTGTGGCGCCAATGGATTGTCCGTTTGCGGCAGAAGTGCATAGGATCCTTCTCTCAGTGGTTGCGAGAACGGCTTGTCCCTTGCTTGATGCCATTGACTTTGAGGTGTGTTTGGATTCTTTGAACGGAGAAAGAGATGAGAGGTAGAGATGGTCCCACCGGGCGTGCCAATTTGTGAACACGGAAAATTCCTGAAACGAAAGAGACAAGAACAACGTGCACAAACAAATATTTGTATTTGATGATTTTGGGTTACAACCTCTCTCTATTTTGATCCTCTGATTCAATCTCCGTGAGGTGTGTATTTGTGGATGTTCCGTTGATCCAAGGGCCGTTGAGGCTTGATCTTGGATGAACTGTTGGAAGTTTCTTCAAAGGGCCGTGGGCTTGATCTTTGAAGGTGGATTTGAGCGGATCTTCAAGGGGCCGTTGAGGCTTGATCTTGAGGATGAATATTTCTTCAAGGGTCGTTTGAGGCTTGATCTTGAATAACGGTGATGAACGGATCTTCAAGGGCTTTTGGGCTTGATCTTGAAGAAACAGTGATGAACAGATCTTCAAGGGTTTTTAGGCTTGATCTTGAAGAACAGTGATGAACGGATCTTCAAGGGCTTTTGGGCTTAATCTTGAAGAATGGTTGGATGTGTGGATTTGTTGATGTTGTTGATCCAAAGGGCCGTTGGGGCTTGATCTTGGATGAACGGATGATGAACGATGGTGCTTTCTTCAAGGGTCGTCGGGGCTTGATCTTGAAAGAGCGATGAACGAAGAACGAAGAACACTTTCTTCAAGGGCCGTCGGGGCTTGATCTTGAATTGGTGGATGATTGTTGATCCAAAGGGCCGTTGGGGCTTTGATCTTAGGATGAACGATGAACGAAGAACGAAGAACACTTTCTTGATTCTTCGGGAACCTGGATGCTTGAGAGCTTCGGAGTTTCAGAGCTTCAGAGCTTCAAGGCTTCAAGGTGTAATATGAATTGGTTCCCTCAAATGAATGAATTAGCCTTCTATTTATAGAAATTTCCAAGGCCTAATTTTGAATATAATATCCCAGATGAAATAAGTTATTTCTGCCAGGTGTTGACACGTGTCCTATTTGATGACTTTTCCAACTCATTTCAATTTTCGTTGAGTCGCACGCTACGTGTAAAATTTATGTAATACATGAGCGTTGACACTTTGATTTATCGGTCAACATTTATTTACCGAAATTTCGATGTCTACAGTCATTTTATAGAATAAGGACTCCTCACTTATTACATATTTGTCCTTGCCTTTATCACATAATTACATTTAAGTTCCCCCAAATATTTGTACGAGATCTAAATACGAGGCCCTAAATATGGTATAAACAATGTTCATTCGGTGCTTCTGGACTTGAAAGACAGAAAGTGGTATTGCACTTCATGTACAATTTATCAAAATCCCAAAGGACTGGACCCAATGTCTTTAGCCATTGAACCCCTAACACCACATCACAACCTCCCAAGGCCATGGCATACAAATCAGTAGTACACTGATAGTCTTGAATCTTGAGTGAGATAGCCCCTAAAGAACCTGTAGTATTAACTTTTCCCCCATCCGCAATCTTGACACTAAAAGAATGAGCTGTATTCAATTGTCCATTGATTTTTTTGACCAAAACAGAATCCATGAAGTTGTGGGAACTACCAGAATCGATAAGTATTACAATCGGACAATTCCTAATACTACCAAGAACCTTCATGGTTTTAATTGACTTAGGAGCTGGGGTACCAAAAAGGGCACATGATGTAATCTCAGGTTCTAAATTTTCAGTGTCAGAGGCTTCATTATCATTACCATACTAAACATTAATCAATAAAAGTTGTTTCTTCTCACAAGTGTGGCCGCGAACAAATTTTTCCTTACAATGGAAGCAAAGACCATGTTTTCGACAATATTCGACCTCGTCTGGTGTCAATCTCCTCAAATTCTCATGGAGCCCACAACAGTATCAACAACATTTTGTAATGGAGGACGAAACAAAAAATTAACAGATGAATGAGGAAAAGATTTGACCTTTAATTCAGACAACTTGGCATCGATCTGTTGAGCATAAGCAGTGGCCTCAAAAACGTCTTTGGGCTTCAGAATTTTGACGTCATGATGCAGCTCCGATTTAAGACCACCAATGAAACAAGATCGCAAAAGAGATGGGGTAACTTCCTTTGTACGATTCGCTAGTCTTCGAAACTCCAAGATGTAATCACGCAGAGATCCCGTTTGGTGAAGTTTAACCAAGCTTTCTGCCGAATTGTTGAACTCCGACGGACCAAATTCTTGACAAAGAGCTTGTGTGAAATCTTCCCACCTAGGGTATGTCTGGATACAATTAGCCCATTGGAACCATTGTAGAGGTTGGCCATCCGAATGGAATGATGCCATTTTCACTTTCTTGAAATCATTGACACCAAAGAAATCAAAATAGTGTTCTGCTTTGTAGATCCACCCCAGGGGTTCATCACCATCACCAAATCTAGGAAAATCGATCTTGATAAATGGTTGTCGAGGCAATGGAATCGATTCTTGACGAAACAACTGAAGGCCACATGGAGGATTCACTCCCGACGGCAAATTGTGATCGGAATGTGTTCTCTCCGACGATTCACCCACCAACCCACTACCCATCGTCGATAATGCCTGCAATTGCTGCAAAATCAGCTCATGGGTAGTTCAAAATTTAGTTCTTGATTCTTGAAATTCATGCCTGGAATCTTTGAACTCTTTCTGGAAATCAACAAACAGGGACTCAAGCTTGGATACTCTCGTTTCCATGGTGCGTTTGGAACCGAGCTGAGTCATACACGAAGAAGGATCAAGCAGGATCGAATGCACTGGTTGTGATACCAATGATAGAACCCTAACTTTGCATCTTGACTTCTGTGTAGCAGTAACGAGTAATTTTCTATTGCAATTAACAACAAATACAACAACCCTTTTTCCGTTTACAACCCTTCCTAATATAGTAGCTAGTTAGCTTCCTCCGTAAGCTTACTACTAACAACCTTATCCTTTTAACCACACATATTTGTCCTAGTCAGCACTAATACAATGCTCACTTATCAACCAATTTAGTTATCACACAGGATCCTATCAGTTTGAGTTTCGAATATTTTCGATTTTATTGAAGTTATATTGTGGAGGTTGGCAGGATGATATCATGACAAATATGCTTTATAATAAAATAAAATTCATAAATAAAGACATGAAATCAATTGATTTAGTCTTTACTTTGTAATCTCAACGATATAATCATCATTCATTAACAAATTGAAACGTTTGGATTAGTGAATCGTGCACCGGCACAAGTGCACAACCGCATGAAGCTAGAAGCAAAGAATTTTATTTTTATTTTTATATTTCTAATTATATAGTTGTTATCTACACGGTTGGATTATGGTGATTAATGGAGGGGGATGGCATATATTTACGTTAACAATGAGGTATTGATATTGACATGTAAATTAATAAAAAAAAAAGGAAATTTAAATCTAATAAAAAATATATAAAAATTAGCAAGTCCAACTGTCCATGTTTAATTATATTGGTATTAAACTGTAAATATCCACAATGCTAGCTTACCGGATGTTTCTTTTTGGCTACATCTATTAGGCCGACAATATGGTATACGACCCAATTTTTTTTTTTTTTTTAGTACATTGATATTTTTACACTTAAGGGAGGGGGGAGTTTAACAAAACTACATGATTGAAACATTAGTTGTACCACATGTTTAAAGGCAAGTTGGCTAATCACCTATATTTAAGATGTGAAAAATGTTCTCTCTTTGACAAAAATATGTTCTAATATGCTTTACCAGATATTGTATTTGAATTATGTGAAAGGTATTGGCTTAATGCGTAGAAAATATGTTCTAATATGCTTTAGCCAATTTCAATAATGATGATGATGTGAACTTATTTCGTTGACCTCTTTTGAATTTGCAGGCAATCAATCTAGATATATAAATAGTTATGCAAAAAAATCAAATTCCATTTTTGTCATGTGAAAATTGTATTCATAATTCAGTACCACTATAAATTGTTGGAAAAAATTAAGGTTAAATTGCTATATTTATCACATAAAAATTACAATAAACAAATCATGTAAATAAATACCAATCAATTGCAAATCTTAAGCAAAAACATTACTAAATGGATATGAATATGGGTTAGAAAAACCTGAAACTTGATATTGAGTCTAGTATTGGATATTATGTCCTCAAGACAAGATTGCTCCTCATTGTTGTCTTAATATTTGTATTTTCAAATGTCTCTCAGAATACAATGATCTTTCACTTAACGGAAATAGCACTTCAATCCACAAAATATAGCTAACCAAATAGTATTTGAACTCTCAAAGCAGACAGTCTAATGTGACTATGAGAACTAATTGTAATCTAAAAATTTAATGAAAAGCCGCAACCTATTCCCAACCAGAATCGTCTGTTTTTAAAATGTTTTCAATTAAAAAGCCGCAACCTGGTTTATAGGAAGAGACTTATCCTAAATGCCATGTACAGACACTTGCTAGAAACATTTCAGTTTTATAATGTTTATTTAATACCATGTACTCTAATAATATTATCTATCTATTACTAACATCTGGATAGTAAGTGACATGTACGTTTTAGGTTCGATTCTCGATAAAGGCGAATTTGAACCATATTATTACTAGTCTATTGTGAGACTTAGCTCCCTTCCGCACCTTCTTAGTATATATAATATTGTTTGTTAAAAAAAAAAACATCCGGATATTATTCATCTTTTCCTATGAGTGTTGTTTCAAGAGTTGTAAATTCTATATTTTTTCCTATTCAACTTTCCCTTTTCTTCTTTTCCATCCAACATCCGAATTCTAGTATATATTAAATATCCCAACTAATTTTCATTCAAATAATGTCTAAATATTAAATTTCTAACATAAATTTGACGCACAAAGCTAGCAAACTCTTTTTATTTTATTTTTTTTAATTTTTTTAACAAACTTTATTATCTACACTAAGGGGAGTGGGGAGTGGCAGCTAAGGCTCACAATGGACGAATCATAATGATATGGTTCAAATTTACCTTTGGCGAGAATTGAACCTAAGACCTTCACTAGACTATAGTACTAAGTGGCACAAAGCTAGCGAACTTGGTTAAAAGAATTGTTATCAATAAAGAAAAACCTTTTTCGTCATTCGAATGATATTTTATGAGAAGGAGCATTCAAATTTGAGCACATAGACGAAAGGCGAATAATCTAGCCATCTAGTGACAATCATGTCTACAATAGAAATGATGCTTTGAGTTTTCGTATGAGTTTGGCAAAGCGTCTTAAATAAAGGAAAATCCAAGTTATAATTGTTTCAAACCATATCATAAGTTTCATTGGTTCTACTTATTCTCAATGAATGCTAAACAATTATATTTTAGCATGCGAAGCAAATGAGGATTAGTAATCACACCTCCATGCTATAAATCATGACCCCAGTATTATATTGTCACCATTACGAATGTCGAAAATATATAATATCTATGCTAATAGAAAAGGGTGTATTTTTACTAAATACCATAAGCTATGTTGACGCTCATTATACGTTTTAAACTCTACCACGTGTCCTTTAATCTAACTTTAGTTAACTCTCATATTAAATATTCCTTTTTAATTGTGAAGAAAAACTGACAAAACTCAACCGTTACCAAACCCAGTTCATAAACTCCCACCCCAATGTTTGGTCCAAAAAACACCCACCAATGGCCTCAACTAACCGGTGGTAGCCAGAGACTTTCAGTAGAGACGATGGGAACATGACCGATGAAGAGCCAAGACAGCTAACGGCGTTGAGTTCGGGGGATAAGGAGTGGCGGTCGTGGCCCCCACTGAAAAGAAAAGAGTTTGAAGTTTTTGACGATTATTGTCACCACGACTCCTTAGGCTTGGGATGGCCATGGTTAGAGACAAAAACAAGAGGAAAAAAGAGGTGAGAGAGAGATATTGGCAAAAAAGGGATAGGTGTGTTGTGAAATTGAGGATATGTGTGCATTGGAATGTAAAGTAAATAAGACACAATATTTATGAGTAATGTTCTAAAAGGTGCTAGTCGGGCAGCGGGCTGGAGCCTAGCGCCTAGGTGGATTTAAGTAAATCTATTATATTTCATGTAAATAAGTATCTGTTTATACTTAAAATATATATAATTTCATCATAAACTACAAAATAGAATGACATATATATATATATATATATATTATGAAGTATTGGACATAATGAAAACATGGGGAACAAGCATATAATGTGTGTTCATTTAAGTATTCAACAAGTTTTTACAATTTATTGAAAAAAAAAAATTTAAATGAAAGCTATCTATTTTCTGTCTAAGTGAGTCGTAACCTAGTCGGTGCCTAGGCAGGTCTGGGTGGGCTAAGCGGTCTAAGCGGGGGCCTAGACCTTTCTTAATTTTCAAATGCTTAGCCATTAATCAGGGTAGTGGCTAGCCGCCTAACGCCTAGACGAGGCCTAGGCGGCACTAGGCGGGAATTTTTAGAATAGTGTTTACGAGATTCAGCAAGTGTGCTTACGTTCTCGGGGCAACAATTGTCACTACAAATAGAAGGGTCATTTGCGAGGGTCAAATGTGGTCGGAAAAGTCATTTTGCCATCACAAATACTTATTTACGATGGGGAAAAGCCCTCGCTAGGCGTCGCAAATTGATCCATTGGAAATATTTTTTTTCGACCGGCCGTCGAAAATGCTTCATTTACGACGGTTGTGGCTTGTCGTTACTAGTTTTCTTTTAATCAGAATTGATTTTTCAAAATGAAAGAATTGTTTTATATTAATATTCATATATTCAACTACATATACAAAAAAAATCTATGTAAAAATTTTACAAGTACTTGTTACAATCCTATGATATGTCTTATAACGCTAGTTTTTCATGTCCACTTTAACCAACTGTCAAGGAGTTCAAATGTAGTGCTACGAACATTGATCCACAATTATTATCTTTATTCTGCAAAAAAAAAAAAGAAAAAAAAAGAAAAAAAAAGAAAAAAGACAATTTATATCAAGCACAATATAATTGTCAATTGGTAAGAAACCCAAACAATGAAAATCAGAAAATAAACATAAACTCTAATGAACAATCTTGCATAATTTTAGCTCAAGGTGTGAGCATAGCAACCACCAATCTATACCATAAATAATGCCAGTGAGTAGTTGAAGTGAAAATTAAACACACCTCAAATACATTCTTCAATTTTTCTCGTACCACCCTAAGATCAGAGGATGCTCATAAATCCAAACAATCTAAAAAATAGTAAAACCATATGCACAATTTAACAATTATGATGTTTCACATTTTCAGGATTATAAGGACAACTATATCACATTAATTGCACCATACTATATCACATAAACTGAACCACAAAGAAGTTAAAGTAAATGCCAAATCACAAGTTCACAGAAAAGTATAAATAACAAGTTCACAAAGAAGTTAAACTGAACCACACACATGCTGAGATCCAAAACCAGCCACAAAGCTAGAATGGCACATGCATAACAATGTTTACATGGATATGTTAAACAAGGAAAATCAGCATAGTCAAATTGGAATTATTACGTTTCTTAGGCGTACCAACAACCTGAACATGTACAAGGTAATGGGAAAGATCAAAGAAACGGAATATCCGTACCTTTACATTTCTGAATTTCAGTGGCATAATCTATCAGTTTTTTCATGCCATTCAAGCTTTCTAATGAAAGAAAATTCTGTTCTAATAGGTAAAGACAAGAACAGTTAGCGATCCAGCAGAACAATAGAACTTGGTAACAGATCAAAACAAAAGTGCGTTTAATAGTTTTTTTCTCTACAAAAATATGATGGTAAAGTACATGTGTTAAATTAATAGTGAGGATATTGTATGCAGTAGAAAAAAAGAAGCATCACAGAAAACTTTACCTCTAAACTGCAAGAAAAACAGAAGCATCCTAGAGAAATAATTTCATCCTGCAAGTTCACAGCAAAAAGAAAAATACTGAAAAATAAAAAGCTATTAGAGGCAAGTACCTACAAATTTAAAACCAGATTTATAAAGAAAAATGATAAAAAATATGAAAAACATTCAACCTTAGCATGTGATTCTTCAACACTATCAATCTCTTTTTGCACATACACACAACAAATGAACACAAACACACTCAACAAAACTCTACTTTAAATAATATAACTGACCTAACCTCCCTTAATGAGCAATAAAAATCTGATCCTTTATTCTGTTAGAAAAATTGAGTTACTGTTCAATATTCAAAAGAGTATGGTGTGTAATGCGAGTAAATCACCCATTTGATGGAACACAATTCTATGGTTACCTATGAAATCCAAGTAATTCACAGTGAACATGTTCTGCTCAGGATTAGTGTTGTTGGAGAATCCCAAATGGATAGAACCCCATCCCATTACACATACACAACCCCACAAAAATTGAAAAAAAAACAAAAAACTTAGAATGCAAGAAAGGCATGAAAAATCTAGAAACCCCGGCCCCACCCACGAACCCATAAAAGACCCGGAAATTTTTTCTAATCATTAATTTCGATTTAACAAAATCAAGAAAAAACTTCTAAAGCCCAATTACATAAATCACAAATTTAAAACAGATTTTAACATGCAATAGGTATAGAAGGTACTTGAGGTCATGAGGAATCGTTTGATCTTTGGCCCGAAAACTACATCAGTTAGGCGGTGGAGGATTCGATTCAAGTAGACGCAAAAATCGTCGAGAAGCTACTGGGCAGACTTCATAAACCTAGACCGCTTCAGTAACGATGCGTAGCAGGTGAACAAACTAGAGAAATAGAGCTTCTGAGTTCCCTCGCTCGGAACGAAATGCCGTCATACTAGAGAAAATATGAGAAGAGGGGAAGAGAAAACTTCACCCATTTGAGGAGGCCATGGATTGCGACAAAGCGATGGAGAGAAAAGCTGCTGCGAGAGATTTTGAGAAATGAAGGATGGAGGCTAGGGTTTTGTTTCCGAGAGAGGAAAGGCAAAGAAGTTGTGAGATATAAATAAAAAGGAAGAGATAGCGCTAAACGACGTTCTTTGGAAATACAATTTAGTTTTTGGGCACCATGCCAAAATTTTGGCAGCCCCCCAAAAACACTTTTATGATTTAATTACTAGATTAAATTCAATGGTAAGAATTTAATCTCTCATATGTAAGATTAAATCTCATGGCTATTATTGTAGTTAAGATTTTAATATTTTTTTAATTAATGTAGAAGTAAAAAAAAATATACAAATGCTTGTAATATCAAGCTAGACAACTTTTGTGAAAAGGTCAGTTCCGAAATTTGTCACTATAATCTCATAAACCATAGATTAAAATTTAACAGTTGATTGACGTTTACGTCTATATACTATAATCTCATACGCATTCTACAAAATTAGTTTCAATAATTTAACCGTCAAACTCGTTTGTATATGCTCCAAGATGACATACGTAAAAAATCGCAAAAAACAAACATTCGAATATTTGGTAACGGAACGAAACCTTTCGACGGTTATAAACGAAAACTCACGATTTAACGTTTATTTTAACTCCGATTTGATGATTTGTCACAAATACACTCCTGAACCCTATAAAAGTACGATAAAAGAATTCGATCTTCAATTTAAAATATTTGCACTAGTGGATACCACAAAATATTATGTTCTACTTAGTGAAAGTATAAAATAAACTCCAAGTGTTTGTTGGATCTATCATTTTGAAGGAATACACATTCTACAAAACTAGTTTCAACGATCCAATCGTCAAACTTGTTTGTATATACTCTAAGATCACATATGTAAAACATCGCAAAAGAATGACATTTAGATATTAGGTAGCGGGACAAAACCTTTTGACAGTTATAACGAAAACTCACGATTTAACAATTATTTTAACTCTAATTTTTCTGATTTTTTACAACTACATTCCTCAACCCTACAAGAGTACGATGAACGAATTCGATCTTCAATTTAAAATATTTGCAATAGTGGATACCACAAATTATTATGTTCTACTTAATGGAAGTATAAAATAAACTCCAAGTGTTTGTTGAATCTGTCGTTTTGAAGAGATACACATTCTACAAAACTAGTTTCAACAATCCAACCGTCAAACTTATTTGTATAGGCTCCAAGATTGCATACGTAAAAAATCGCAAAAAATAGACATTCAGATATTAGGTAACGGGACGAAATCTTTCGATGGTTATAAACGAAAATCATGATTTAACGGTTATTTTAACTCCAATTTTGCTGATTTTTTACAACTACACTCCTCAACCCTATAAGAGAACGACGAACAAATTCGATCTTCAATTTAAAATATTTGCACCAATGGATGGTACTATTTTAATACAGTTTTGTGAATTTTTCCATATGTATTCTAAGTTATATGATCTATTTATTGTAGAATTTAAATTAAGCATCAAACTTATTTCAAGAATATTCCAACGACACATGTGACCATTGGTGAATAATTGATCCCAACAAAACCATATGCCTTAAAAATTTATTTTGACAAAGAAAAAATATGATTACTTCCGACAACAACTAATCACCCTCGAAAATATAAAAGCATTACTAAGAGGACTTTTTTTCCCTCAAAAATATAAAAACATTACCAAGAAGACTTTATTTCCCTTGAAAATACTAAATCAATTTCATCAACATGAGTAAACCTTCGGAAATAACCATTTTATTTCCGATAAGAACTTTACTCGTCGTTAATAAAACTGGCGCCAATTCTTCTTGCCAAACAAAAGTGCATTTCTGACGAAACTTGAGACTTTTTCCGATTACATTATGTGTGTTTGTAATAAAAATTTGTTTCATACCATGTTACCGACGACCTATATTTTATGGTAGCAAAATGTGTTTTTTACGACGGTTTTTTTGGGCCCTCAGAAAATCTTCGTCGGTAATGACTACTTTTTTTGTAGTGTGTGTTTTCTTTTATTATCTGAAATAATGGGAGTATAAAAATAATTCTCACTATTTTTTTCTCTATCTCACTAGCCTTGGCATAGCTTACATGAATTTCTCTATTTGTTGTTGTGTTCTTCAATGATACAAATACCTCTTTATATAGAGGTTTTGATCCAACACCTCTTTAAATGTACGAAGAGAACTTTACATACCAAAATAGTAAAAAACCAAACTTATACTATTTAAGCCTACAATCTTATCCTACAAACTTGATTTCATTTCTTCCATGTTTAGTCAAATGATTTAGGCATTTACACAAGTTTACAACACTCCCCTTAGATGCCCATATATCAATATCAGTTGCCTCATTAGAACCATGTGTGTTGGATGCTCCCCTTGATGTGTATTGATTCCGCATTCTTCAATCTGATGATTAATAAGTTGGCGTAATTCGATAACACGCATCAACTTCTGAAATGTACATTTAGCTAGGGATTTGGTGAATAGGTATGCCAGATTATCGTTGGAACAGATTTGTCTGACTTTAACTAACTTTAGCCTTCTGAAGCTCATATGTACTAAAAAACATTGGAGATATGTATTTGTAAGAGATATGAAGATGTAGCAACAAATGTTTTCTTCTTTGAGCGTTGTATGATCAATCTATTTCTATATGTAAATATAAATCCTTTCTATGAGCGATATGTATACAGGCTATTCAAATTTTGCTTGCCCAACAAAACTATGGCTTAGTGACTTCATTGGAATAGAACCAGCACATGTCTATAATTTCTTGGAGATATCAATAGATAAGCTTCATTTTGTTTGAATACCCATACGTTGGTATTGTGCTTCATAGAAAATGTAACATTTGATTCAGTATATTATGCTAAATAGAGTAAGGTACATACTTCACTAAGATATGATACTTTTGAAACAAGTATCCATTCATCATTTTCCTCACGATGATGAATGATCTTTCTTAGTGTCCAAATATTGACTAATCATTTGAGTATTCAACTAAATGATCTTCAAACCACATGGTTCTTTAATACCATAAATGTGATAGCCCGTCCTTAATTTTATGAATTTATGAATTTTAAAGGCATGATTTTACGAATGTGCCCTTAGAGACAAGGGTTTTGATTTTTTTGTTGATCAGCGAATAGTCAGGCGTATGAAACTTTTCTTTAGCGTATCCTTAGAGTATTTCTCTGTAAATTGACCATTGCCACCACCCTTACATGACTCTAAGACTCTCCCCCTACCATTTCCACTTCTGAATTGAAGGAAATAGGCTCGGATTCATGATGATTCTCATCAAGGGACTCCGAGGACACCACGGCGGCGATTGGTCTTGATATTTTCAGTATATAGGTGTGGGCAATAGGTGTGGGCTTTTGGTTTTCAGTATATATTATATACTTGATATTTTCCCAGAAATATGTGTTTGAATGAAAGTATGCCATAAATGCCATGCATATAAGTTTATAATTCGTACACGAATTGGTATATGATGCATTATATATAATTGTGGTGCTGTGAACGCTCTAAAGTGCAAGGGTGAATGCAGGACACTCAGGTAAGTTCAAGTAAGTTTAGGTAAACTCAAGTAAGTATACAATATTAGTTTGATTGATGAGATAAGTGATGAGATATGAATATGTCGTATAGGTCACTAGAGGTGACAGATGACTCCGACTTATATGCTAGCCATGATTGATGAGATATGACTATGTCGTATAGGTCACTAGAGGTGACTCCGACTTATATGCTAGCCGCATGATTGATGAGATATGAGATGAGATATGAATATGTCGTATAGGTCACCAGAGGTGACTCCGACTTATATGCTAGCCATGATTGATGAGATATGAGATGAGATATGAATATGTTGTATAGGTTACCCTTGGTGACTCCGACTTGCGTACTATTATGAGTTATTAATCGCATGGTTATTTGATATTATTGATGAGATGCTGTGTTATGGTACATTATGATTTCTCTGGAAATTATACAGGTGTTGTAGCGAGGGATTACATGTTTTATATGTTTTCTATTGGTATTTTACTTACAGGGCCACTCACCCTTATCTTGTCTTCACCTTTCAGGTATTATTAGCTGAGTTTTATTATCACCAAAGACTCGCGGGGATTCTTAGTATCAGAGGCTATTCCGAGGGTATGATTCTTATATCACGTTTCTGTACATGTTTATGCTCTAACATCACATGTGAAGTGGATACATTCCCGCTCACCAGTGCACTCTGGTAAGTAGGCACTCTTAGGTTTAAATTTATTCACAAATTTTCCACATCATCTCACTTTATGGCTTCGTCACCTTCCAGGTGTCGGCCATCACAGCTTGATTCGGAGTCCTAGTGGACATTCCGGGTCAGGGTGTGTCAGTTTGGTTTCAAAGCATAAGTTGGGTAGTATTTTGTTCATCACACGCATGATATGAGCATTTCTAGTTTTGTGTCTAATGTCCGATCTTGCCACCTCGTCGAATACGGAAAAACATGTTAACTTTTCTTCCGTTTTGGGCAGTTTTGTGGTCTTGACAACATTTTAGAAAATCATTTTGGCATTTTTTCTTAGAATTAAAACGAAGTTATTCCTTATGGAAGAAATGTGTAGATTTGAGGCAAGTTGATGGTTTAAGTTAATGTATTGATAACCATGTATCACCGGAGATTTTACCAACCAATTTCATCATCGTTCTTCCGTTGTTAGAATCGATTCTTTTGAAATTGGAAATCTCAGCTAGTTTTGATTTCTTGATAGTATTGTTTGAATATCACCTAATAGAATTCTTGTGAAGTCTACTTTTGTTAAGACTCTAGAAGTGTCGCATGTGGTAAGGTAGTGCTAATGTGGTAGCACTCGGCGGAAGAACATTTTGGGAAATTACTTTTGGTCCCTACTAGTTAATACTTTTATGATGTTACTATTTGATCATCAAGAACCTTGTTAGCTCATTCTTAAATTTGACCACGTTACTTTTGGCCTAAGATAACAACGGAGTTTAGTCTTTCGGCATAATTCATTGGTTGTTTGATTCTTTGATATTCTAGTATGCCCCTGTTATGTTTATACCCCCAGTTTTACCTCCTGGTATTAAAGATAATTGGGTTGATTTAGAGTCACCGGCCTTTTGTTTTCCCATATCATTTTAGATAGGGACACACTGTCCTGGAGGACCACTTAGACATGGAAAGTGTACATTTAGTTCAGATATCTTGTACTCTATATTTCATGAACTTGTTTTGACCCTCAAATTCTTGAGTATTCTTTTAACCTCCTCGACATGGTTTCTCTCTAGGTTAATTAGGAATTCATGATAGATCGACTTGGCGGATGTTTGCGCCACTTTCATATCGATACTAGCATGAACCATTGAAATATAATCTTATTATAAATTTACCAGACTTACCGAAATGAATCCTAAACAACTTTGAGCTGTGGGAATGTGAACGCCGAAACACTTTTAGTAGCCGAATTGGTGCACCTTGGGATAATATGGTATCGTGGTCGAGTTATGAGTTAGACAAATTATGCATATTCGCACAAGAAGAACAAAATGATATTTTGGTATCCTCGGGAACCTCTCACTAGTTGTTGAGATGACGATAAGTTATCTGTGTTACGGGCTGCAGGTTTAAATGTCAATGGTCAAATTGTTAGATTCACTAAACAAGTGGGCAAGACCGCTCATTTTTCGACAACATTTGCGAGTTAGCTATGATTCGAACTCATTAGCGGAATTCGTGACATGACGAATGTTTGGCGAGGTCCATTTTCGTCTTGAGCTTTGATTTGTGTCGTGCAAATATTTCTTACTACATTGTTTTATTTATATGAGTATCGATATGGAGTTATCTTTAACCTATTAAGAAATGGTGATGGAATCATGGTGTTGACAATGATAGGTGTGGCTAGAAATATAAAACGTGTTGGCAAATGATAATTGTGGTTGGAAATTTGGTGATCATTAAAGTCATTACAATTTATTGAATGAAAATATGGAATGAGATCTTGAGTTCACTTAATATAAACGTGTCCCAATGGTTTTTTCACTTGATGAGGAGAATTGACGAGAAAAGTTTACAATTATAAAATTGATGGATTGGTTTCCCATCAATGAATTATGGCGTGAAATTCTAGTATTTTGTTAGCCACAATAGTCACAGCTTGAAGTTTGATATTTGATTGTGCCAATATCATTATGGCCATAATTCCTGGTACTCGTGTTGCTAAAAGTAATGGGAAGCGACATTACCAATAATTACGACGTAAATTTTCCAAATAGCATGAATGGGATTTTATCGAGTGAGAATGGAATCATAAACTGAGGTTATGATTTAGTTATTATAATTTAAAATCGTGGGAAGACCCCAAAGTTTTCTCCATTTATTATTGGTGGATATGAATAAAGATTATGAAACGAAATTTTGAGTTTGTTTAAATATAAACAAACTTTCAGTTGTGTGAGACGTGAAATTTTATAATTACAAACGGAATTTATGGAGAAAGGGGATAATTACTAATACATTGTTTTTGTTGCCATGGGTCATAAGTGGTCATTGTTAGAAATTGATATTGCGAACAAACTGATAACGAGCATATATTTTCTTGGTTATGGGATTAGTAAGAATTAATTCCATTGACAATTAGGGTTATAGAATGTGAATTCCTCCTCTTCCTTGGTTGGTGAAATGTCAATGATACTGTGGAAGTGCAGCTCACTAATTTATTTGAACCATGGTTACATCTTGAAACAACTTAAAGAGAAAGGAAGATAGTATGAGCTTGGAAATATGAAAGAGGAATAATTACATTCTAATTTGATTTCTGCTTTACGTATTTATATTTTGTTACTCCTATCTTCGAGTGCTGTATAACAATGATTTTAAATTTTGAGGATGAAATTTTTAAGGTGGGTAGATTGTGACAGCCCGTCCCTAATTTTACGAATTTATGAATTTTAATGGCATGATTTTACGAATGTGCCCTTAGAAGCAAGGGTTTCGATTTTTTTGTTGATCAACATATAGTGAGGCGTATGAAACTTTGCTTTAGCGTATCCCTGGAGTATTCGACAACACGGGCTCGTAGGCACGAGCAAAAGAGGATTTGGATTTGCGGTTAAAGTTCTAAGGTACTCTAAACTGAGAAATACTTTTATTTTGGTTACTATTTATATTTTATATGTATTTAATTATAAGTATTATTATTTTATTAGTTATTGGGAGAATTAAGGGAAAAAGGAAAGGGGGAGGTCGGGAAAAGAAGGAAAAACGGAGGGGAGACAGAGAATGGGCAGAGTTGCCCAATCGGAACAGGAGAGAGGAAAATGTTGGGCCAACTAGAAAGAAGAGAGAAGTGAGGGACGAATTAGAGAAGGGAAAGGAGGGGAAAGGAGGAAGGAAGGAAGGAGAGGAACCGGCCGGGTTCCTCTTCGACCTGTGACTCGACCCGCTTCTGGAATTCCACCCCGATGTCGATTCCGGTGATTTCTCTATAAATTGTCCGTCACCACCACCCTTACACGACTCTAAGACTCTCCATCTACCATTTCCACTTTTAAATTGAAGGAAATAGGCTCAGATTCGTGATGATTCTCATCAAGGGACTCCGGGGACACCAGGGCAGCGATTGGCTATTTCTGAAGCTACCACCGTCGACCACCACCATGGGTCGACTCCTCATGAACCCAAGAACAGGTCCCAAGCTCTGGTTGGGGCGGCGGAACACCGGAGGGGGTGGATCGAAACCACCAAATTTCTAGGGTTTTCCGATGGGTTCGATGGAATTGGAGCCTTTCTAGGCCAAATGAGACTTGGCCATAGGTATAAAGTTTACTCTACTCTTCGAGATCTTCAATTATATAATTTTTGAGAATTTTTGAAAATAGTTGAATTTTCCGGCAAGTCGGGGCGGCCGATTGCCACCCGCGGCGGCGCATGCGGCGAAACGTGACCTGTAGGCTAATGATGTGTTATTTAAGTACTATTAGATGCCTTGGGTTCATAATTGAGATCCGTATGACGTAGTTTCATTGTTTGGGCTTAGTTTCATTTCGACAAGGGAATAGGTTAAAATATGAATCGATGACCAAATCGTTGGATCATCATCAAACTTTAATAGGTTATTAGTCATAATATTTGAATAATATAGGAACTTACGGATTGGGAATCCGACGTACGGATCTTCTCGAATTGGAATTGTAAGTTCGTAAAATAAAATGTTAACCACCACTTGGTTTTAGCAATTGGCGTAGATCCGACCGTTGGATTGTTTTGAAACTTTAGTATGTTATTCTAGAAGAATAATGTGGATCCTTAGATGTTACGGATCAGAGATCTAATTTGTAGATCTTCTGGAACGAGTTCGGTAGACTCATATACGATGTAAGTTATGTATCGTATCAACGAGAATTCTGAGATATGGCTTGATAATTGGTCACAGGCACTGATCGTTTGTGACGCCTCAATGTTTATGCTAGGTAGTTGTAGCGCAGACTCTCCATGAGTGATAATTCTATAAATGCTTTTAAATAAAAAATGAGAAATCTATGCCATGATATACATACATATATATATATATATAATATATATACATTTATATGTTATAAAATACTATGAGATGGTTGAGATTAGATTTCATCGTGATATATCCATATGTGTATTACTATAAATGATTCATGCGAACTACGAATGGCTTGATCCCTGTTTAGGTTACGTGAGCAGTCTAACGAGACGTTAGATGCAACCATATAAGAAATGAGATTAAATAATCGAGACCAGAACCTTGTTTAAGGAATTGAGCAATAGGTGTGGGCTTTTGATTTTTAGTATATATTATATACTTGATATTTTCTTAGAAATATGTGTTTAAATGAAAGTATGCCATAAATGCCATGCATATAAGTTTATAATTTGTACATGAATTGGTATATGATGCATTATATATAATTATGGTGCTGTGAACGCTCTGAAGTGCAAAGGTGAATGCAGGACACTCAGGTAAGTTTAGGTAAACTCAAGTAAGTATACGGTATTAGTTTGATTGATGAGATAAGTGATAAGATATGAATATGTCGTAGAGGTCATAGAGGTGAGTTTGACTTGTATGCTAGCCATGATTGATGAGATGTGAATATGTTGTATAGGTCACTAGAGGGGACTCCGACTTGTATGCTAGCCATGATTGATGAGATATGAATATGTCATATAGGTCACTAGAAGTAACTCCGACTTATATGCTAGCCATGATTGATGAGATATGTGATGGGATATGAATATGTCGTATAGGTCATTAGAGGTGACTCCGACTTATATGCTAGCCATGATCGTATAGGTCATTAGAGGTGACTCCGACTTATATGCTAGCCATGATTGATGAGATATGACTATGTCGTATAGGTCACTAGAGGTGACTCCGACTTATATGCTAGCCATGATTGATGAGATATGTGATGAGATAATAATATGTCGTATAGGTCACTAGAGGTGACTCCGACTTATATGCTAGCCATGATTGATGAGATATGAGATGAGATATGAATATGTCGTATAGGTCACCATTGGTGACTCCGACTTGCTTACTATTATGAGTTATTAATCGCATGGTTATTTGATATTATTGATGAGATGTTGTGCTGTGGTACATTATGATTTCTCTGGAAATTATACAAGTGTTGTAGCGAGTGATTACATGTTTTATATGTTTTATATTGGTATTTTACTTAGAGGGCCACTCACCCTTGTCTTGTCTTCACCTTTTAGGTATTATTAGCTGAGTTTTATTATCACCAAAGACTCGGCGGTGATTCTTAGTATCGGAGGCTATTTCAAGCGTATGATTCTTATATCACTTTTCTGTACTTGCTTATGCTCTAACATCACGTGTGAAGTGGGTACATTCCCGCTCACCAGTGCACTCTGGAAATTAGGCACTCTTAGGTTTAAATTTATTCACAAATTTTCCACATCATCATCACACTTTATGGCTTCGTCACCTTCCAGGTGTCGGCCAACACAGCTTAATTCGGAGTCCTAGTGGACATTCTGGGTCGGGGTGAATCAATAAATCTTTTGATGGATAAGAATGGTGTTGGCATATTGATTGATTTGCAGCTCAAGACAATATTCTTTTCCACACTTTATAATCTTTTTAGACTCTTCAGGAGTCCCGATCTAACAACAACTCTTGCATGAGATTTATATGTTGCAAAAATATCATGATGAAAATACTCACTAAGGCAATTTATACCATCAATTGGTATTGAGTACATAATTTGTATTTTATCTTCCAGGGTTTGCTTTAAACAATTTGAATCCTCTAGGGATTTTATACACTTCATGACACATTCTCCCTTGAAATTTATACATAACAATTTGCTTCTATGTATACTTGAGGGAATTACTTATGGAGATATGCTTTGGCATTTCATAAGCCTTCATATAATATATAATTCTCCATTCAAATGAACAAGTTAGGTACTGAATGAAAATTAAAACTTTTAAGTTTTTGAGGACAATGGGGGAACACAGAAGCCTAACCCCAATCTTTCCAGCTTAGCCGAACTTCTCACCTGGTATGTCCCGAATGACCTACCAAGGGAATCTTGGAGTAACTGAAGGATATTATGAACTTGCTAGGCCTTGGAACAAAGGTGGTGATCCAAGAGGTATCAAACACACGCTCGTTTGTTTCGTGAAGGGGTCGGCTTCGAAAGCCAACTTTTGTCTGGCATAACCTTCTTCCAGGGCAGTAGATGCATCTATTACACCGCATTAACCGTCCCAAGTTTGAAAACCTGATCTTTTAGAGGATGCAGGAAGATGAACGGTTCAGATGGTTGATATTATGTAAAGGGCTTTACCACTAGTGAAAATATTGCTCGGAGTTATTGGAGTTTATAAAGTCTCTAGAAACTACATAATATTGACTCATATTTCAATTAACCATAAATATCAAAACGTGATATCAACGATATGAATCGTTCATTTTTCACTAATGAGTTAATCTTATATAGTTTCTAGAAACTTTATAAACTTCAAGAAACTCTGAGCAATATTTTCGCTAATGGTAAAACTCTAAACGTAATATCAACCATCTGAACCATTTATCTTCCTACATCCTTTAAAAGATCATGTTTTCGAGAAAAGAAAATCTGAAAGAAAACACTTCTACAATACTCCCTTCACTTTGCATATCTTTGAACATTTGAAACATAACTTTCTTCATTTTGCGCATCCTTGAACATTTGATATTTTGTAATGTACTAATATTTTTTCATTAGGCTCTTATTTTGGGGTATGTAATACTTGAAAGACAAATGTGTTTTTATGTTTTGAAGTAGTATTTATGTGATAATGTGGTATGTTTATACTAATTTAGTATTATATTTTTCATTTGATTATTTATTGTTTAAAATATATTTTCTTTAACAAGTAACGGGTCGGGTCATATTACCCCTTCATTTTAATGGGTATTATGTGAGATGACCTGTTAAAATATCGGGTATGACACGAAAACAACATGAACAGGAAAAACATGACACGAATGCTAAGTTAAAACACTATTTATTCTACAGTGTGATTATGTTTTTACCTCTACTTGGGTTCTTTTATTTCATTTTTGCTTGAAATTGAAGGAGGCAGAAAAACTGGGCTGTTTAAGAGACAAGTTAGTTAAGCATAGTGAAAGGAGTGAAATGTCCCCATTTTACTATTCAGTTTTGTCTTTCTTTTTCTCACTTTCACAGTGAAATGATAGAAAAGGGTAGGAGATGCGTGTTGCTTTTATATGATTATGCATTTTTGTCTCAAAAAATCTTATTCCCCAAGCCTCACAATTGTATTTTTCTTTTCAAATATAGAAAATTTGGAGTGCAAAATGAGAATTTAAGAGTGCCACTAACAATTTCCTTTTTTGTATTGTTTTGTTTTGCAAACTATAGGATAATCTATACTAAACTATGGGAAGGGGAATTCGAACATGGAACATCAGGTGAAAGAATAAATGCTCTTTACCAATTGAGTTACAAGCCACTTGCAAATGAGAGAGCCTTGAGAGGAATTTATCTGATGAGTTCCTTTTTAATTTTTTCAAGAATGCATGAGAAATTGTGGACATTATTTACAGTTATTTTAATTCATAGATTTCTGTTTTTCATAGAAAAATATATTTAAATTAAAAGGGTGTAATGCCATTCATAGGATTAGAACTTATTTCTATTAATTAAAGGTTGAGAAAAATATCACTAGATACGTGTAATTGAGCATAAATACATAAACTGAAATCTGACTATTAAAGTGTCACATCCCAGACAGGCTCCACCGTAGCACAATATTGTCCGCTTTGGGCCACGCCCTCACAATTTTGTTTCTGAGAACTCACGAGCAAGTTCCCAGTGGGTCACCCATTCTGGGATTGCTCTCGCCGGAACTCGCTTAACTTCGGAGTTCCGATGGAACCCGAAGCCAATGAGCTCTCAAAAGACCTCGTGCTATAGGGAGGGGAGCATGTACATATACGGCACATCACTCCCTCTCCATTGGTCGATGTGGGATCTCACAATCCACCCCACTTAAGGGGAACCCGGCATCCTCGCCGGCACATCCGCACCAACGGCATAGTCGCTCTGATACCATTATGTCATATCCCAGACCGGCTCCATCGTAATATGATATTGTCTGCTTTGGGCCACGCCCTTAAGGTTTTTTTTTTCTGGGAACTCACGAGCAACTTCGCAGTGGGTCACCCATCCTGGGATTGCTCTCGCCTGAACTCGCTTAACTTTGGAATTCTGATGGAACCCGAAGCCAGTGAGCTCCCAAAATGCCTCGTGCTATAAGGAGGGGAACATGTACACAGTGGCGAAGCTACGTGAGGACGAGGAGTAGCGGCCGCCCCTCCCTTCGCCAGAAAACATGCCTAGGAGCGCTAGTTCAGCCCCTCTGCTCTCGTCGAAAATGAGAATTTCCGCTCCGGTGATTTGGTTTCTGCTGCTGCGCAGCAAAGATGGATTTGTTTTTTTCCTCTTTTTTATTAGATTTTGGAGAAGGCAATCTGAAAAAAAATGTAGTTGCAGACCGACGGAACTTGCGAAGAAGATGAAGGCGTGTTTGATATTCCCTATACCAAACGATGTCGTTTGGCAATGTTGACCCTTTTTTTATATTTTTCTCTCTTAAAAGTTAAAACTGATTGTACTGACACATTTGTCTACATTTTTCTCTCTTAAAAATTAATACTGATTGTACTGACACACCCTTCTCCTTCGGTCCCTTCTGCCCCACTTTGTTTTCCCATTTCCCCTCCTCTTTTTTTCTATTCTGACCGCACCTTTGTTTTGGTTTGTTAATCAATTTCTTTCTCTTTTTTATTTTATTTTTTATTTTTTATTATCATTCTTGTATGTATTTTCCCTCTTTTGAATACCTCATGTATTTTAAACTCTTACATTATCTATAAATATTGCATTAATTTTTAAAAAATAATGTAAATATTGTTTAATGCTTATTTTACAATAAAAGAAATTCATTTAAATCCATCTAGGCTCCTACCTAAATCTCGCTTAGGCGCCTAGCTATAGGCTCCAGTCCGCTGTCTGACTAGTGTTTAACGTTTTTTTAGAATCTAATCCTAACTAATTTAAGCTTCTTACATGGCTTTAATAGTACCGCTTACAACTGCTTTGGTGAAAAGATGGTTATTTTTTTTTGTCAAGGTGAAGAGATGGTTTGCTGTTATGAATATTGATTCAAAATTTTGCACTCTCCAATGTGAAAGCAACCACTTCATGTACATATAAGGCTCATCACCTCCGTAAATCTTGGCTTCGCCACTGCATGTACATATAAGGCTCATCACCCCCCTCTGTTGGTCGATGTGGGATCTCACAATTTTATTTAAAATTAAATACAAAAAATACTTGATAAAAACTGACTGTACAATGTATGATGAATGGACAGGATTTATAGATCTCCATGATCTTCACCAAAAGTATCGTAGATCCTTCATAACCTAAAATTTAAAATTTTGATGAATGGTGATTTGGATTAGAGAACAAGTTAACCTCTTTTATACGTTGGATATAAGGAGTAATGCATCAAAAAAGCAATCACAAAAAACAACGGTCCTAACACACCAGATAAATCGTACTACATAGTATGCTACTGGTAGACTGAATAGGTTCTGCCAACGTTGGAATGGCTAGGAACGAAAGGGCCATGTAAGAAGAAGAATTCTCTTCCATCTTAATCTCTCTCTCTCTTTCTCAGTTTGATTAGTGAAATGGTTAGTTGAAAATTTTCAACATAATTATTTATCTATCAAATATCGATACCAGACAATCATTAACTGACATAGTGATCGTTACTGAAAGCCATTTATTTTAACAATGGGCCATTTTAGTCAATTTTCCATTAATTGAATATGTTAGGAGTTTGATATCTGATAAAATAGTGAACCTTAACCATTAAACTCGCATAGTACAATAATAATGTTATAGTCTGATTTTTTATTTTTTTTATATTGAACTCAAACTGACATCAACTGACACACCCCAACCTGAATCAGGGCGTACTGGCCATGTGACGTAACCATGTGCACAGTGCGGAAGCGATAAGGATAAAAAATATACGAATAATTAAAAACCGGAAGCTACTAATATGCACTAATAAGCAGAAAGTGCTAGAAATGGGATACAAGTGTAAATACGGCTAATCAGAGCATAGAAAGTCTAGGTGCAGTCCAATAGGACAAGTACTAGTTATACAGTACCAGAAGATATCCTACGAATATTTTATTCTGTCAGAACCACCGAAATCCTCAAATGCCACCAAAAGCAAGTCTACCTAAAACCTGGAGGGGAGCAAAACAGAAAGTGTGAGTGGGCAAAAACAAAGCTTTTCAAAATCATTTCATTTATCAAACACTTTAACCCCTCGCCGTAAAACATGTATAATTTTCCCAGAATTAGAATATAAACATATGTACATATATATATATATATATATATATATATATATATATATTCAAATCATGCTTCACATATCCATAATCATAAATATGCCTTGCTAAAATATAAAACAAAGTAACTCAGGTGAAAATAATTTCATGGAAAATAACATATTAGCTGGAACCCCAATAGAAGTGTGTACGGCTGAATTCATAGCTCATTAATCAATCTAGCCGGAGTCATTACAGGTGACCTATACGACACTATACTGCACATGAGTCGGAACCACTGGAATGGTCTGTACGACAAGACTGGGTGTAATATAGTTATGCTTCTCATGATAGCTGTGCGATAAATCGCTAGTCACCTATGAGTCGGAACCACCTATAATGGTATGTACGACAAGACTATGCACCTAAATTGGATCTAATGTGAGCATATGGTGCGGGAGGTGACATTATAAATATGCCTGTACTATATCTCTGGCTAAATCACAATCACCCGGGGTGCAGGTTTATGAGCTCTCAATCACATGTCACATTATCAATATCTCATATAACAAAACAATACTCACCTGGTACTTACCTGAGCGTCCACAGCACCAATTCATCATATACTAATTCATATTCTGAATATAAGTTTATATGCATGATATTTCAAAGCATACTTTCATTTAAATACATTTTCTGGGAAAATATCAAGTATATAAATATATACTGAAAACGCACACTCACTGGTATGTTGAAGGGTTGTAGACCCTGAGTTGCCCTTGATTGCGCTCGTCCTCGGGATAAGTCTCCCTTATATGTGAAACAACTATAAAAACGTTAATTTAAAGCACATAACCAATATTAACTAATAACTTCTCATACATTGCTCAAATGGGATGTTTGAATATACCAACGTGATCTACATAACCTCACGAACATCCCCATGTATTTAGAAAAAATTTCCGACGTCCCACGCGCCGGCAAGTGCACGGCAACACGTGCGGCCACGCGCAGGGAAACCTAACGGAATCCCTAACTGCCGTTAGGAATATTCCGTTAAAATAAAGGAATATTTCATCCAAATTACCTGATGCCCCTACCCTCCGTTGGGAATATTCTGTCAACTTTGACGGAATATTCTTCTTTCTTCTCTGATGAACCTCGCCGGTCACCGCCGTCGTTGGAAAATTGGAAAATGCAAAAAACCTTCATATCTTGTCCAATACTTAACCAAAATTAGTAAAACTTGCACCACTTTGAAGCTTATTAGGACGAGTATAACACAACTATACCTGATTTGGGACCTAAAATCCACGGAAATTTGCCGAAGAACCTTCGATAATCCGGCCAAACTTCAAAGGCATCGATCTTGACTTCCCGACGTCCAAATCATGCTATTTTTCTTCTCCGAGCTTCATGGAGAGGTCCTTAAGCTTCTTATAAGCTTCAAATCTCCCAAAAACTCCACATTCACGCGTGCATGAACAGTACCTCCATTCGGGGTTCTTGGTTCCCATGATCCTGAAGCTTTCACGTCCTAAAAATGGTATGGATGGGATCGTGACGATGAGATGAAGATGATGATGGTGTCTACAAGCCCGATTCACGTCTGAAAGAGAGGGTTCAAGATTTGTCCGTACACTTGTACGAACGTTGCAGAAAAATCGAAAGGGAGAAAGAGTGCATGGGAGAAAGGTTAGGTAAGTGTGTGGGGGTCTGTTGGTCCTACTTGGTCTTCCAATACACAAAACAACTCTTTTAAGTCCTAAGTGTTCCAAAAACTGAGGAAAATCTTTGAATTGGTCCAAATAAAACTTCACCCACATAACCACACAAAACGTCTAAGGGTAAATATGTAATCTCACACCATCGAGAGTAGATATTTCGGGACGGCCTGTGATAATCTACCTACCTTATAAAATTTCATCCTTGAAATTTATACAATCATACAATCCACTAATAATCATAAAACAAGCGTGGATACATCTCTCTCATCTAGTCCTCTGTCTCCCAAGTAGCTTCTTCCACTGAATGATTTCTCCATAATACTTTCACCAAAACACACTGTCTTATTCTTCAGCTCCTTATCCTTCCTATCCAAAATAGTCACTGGCTCCTCATCGTAAGTTAAATCCGAATTAATTTCCAAAGGTTGAAGAGGTATTACATGAGAAGGATCTGAGACATAATGTCGAAGCCTAAATACATGAAAAACATCGTGCACTTTGAACAACTCTGGAGGCAACTCAAGTCTATAAGTAACCTCACAGACTCGCTTGGTGATCATATATGGTCCAATGTACTTAGGACTCAGTTTGCCTTTCTTTCAAAACCGCACAACACCTTTCCATGGTGATAGTTTCAGAAATACCCAATCACCTACTTTATACACCCGGTCAGTGGCATGCCTGTTTGCTAAGCTCTTTTGTCGATCCTGGGCCGCTTTTAGGTTAGACTTAATTACCTGAATATTCTGAGTAGTTTCATCCACAATCTCCAGGCCCACCAAAACTCTTTCTCCAACTTCTGACCAGCATAATGGCGTTCGACAAGACTTGCCATAGAGTGCCTTAAAAGGTGCCATACCAATACTTGAATGGTAACTGTTGTTGTAGGCGAATTCCATCAAATCCAAACAATTATGCCAACCATTTCCAAATTGCAGCACCGAAGATCTCAGCATATCTTCTAATGTCTGAATAGTCCTCTCAGATTGTCCATTTGTCTGAGGGAGATATGCCGTACTATAAAGTAATCTCGTACCAAGAGCTTCCTGTAATAATATCCAGAACTTAGAAGTAAATCTAGGATCCCGGTCCGAGATAATATCAACTGAAACACCATGGTACTTCACAATTTTCGATATGAACAACTTAGGTAATCAGCTTAATGAGTATTTTTCCCTCACTGGAATAAAGTGTGCTGACTTAGTGAGCCGATCAACTATCATCTAAATGCCGTCATAACCATTCTGTGTACGAGGAAGCTTGTACTCAAAATCCATAGTAATATTTTCCCATTTCAACTGTGGAACGGGAAGCGGCTGCATCAACCCAAACGGCTTCTTCCTTTCAGCTTTAACCTGTTGGCAAATGGTACACCTACTCACATACTCGGTAATTTCCTTTTTCATACTTGGCCAATAATAAAATGGTCGAATGGTATGATACATCTTGGTGCTTCCTAGATGCATTGCATATGTCGAAATATGTGCTTCATCAAGGATTTCTTTCTTTAACTCTGCATTATTCGACACATACATTTTGTTCTCTTGCAAGCATGCCATCAGTTTCTCGAATTCTGTAATCTTTCTTCTTCCCCCGATTCCTTGCTTGAATTATTTCCTAGGTCCCTTCATCATGCATCTGAGCTTCAAGCACACGATCAATTAAAATTGGCCTGACTTGAAAATTAGCAAGTAATGCTTCCTTTCGATCTTCCACTCCTAACTTCACTCAAGTGGACCTCAAATCTATCTGCAAGGAGAGGCACATGACAATCATAGATGGCATTAAGTCTAGCTGGAGTCTTCCTACTAAGTGCATCCGCCACAGTATTGGCACGACCAGGGTGATACTCAATTGTGCAATCATAATCACTAAGTAACTCAATCTATCTCCGCTGTCGAAGATTCAGATCTCTCTGAGTAAAAAGATACTGAAGACTCTTATGATTTGTGGAGATCTTACATTTCTCCCCATAAAGATAATGTCTTCAAATCTTCAAAGCAAAGATGATAGCCGCTAACTCCAGATCATGAGTAGGGTAATTCTTCTCATGAGGTTTCAATTGTCTCGAAGCATAAGCAATCACCCTACCATGTTGCATCAACACACAACCCAAACCATTCAAAGAAGCATCACTGTACACCTCGAAATTACCACTATCATCTAGGAATGCAAAAACAGGTGCATGAGTGAGATAATACTTTAACTGCTAAAAACTTCACTCACAATTATCATCCTACTCAAACTTAACATCCTTTCTGGACAACCTCGTCAATGGTAAAGCAATCACTGAAAAATCCTTAACAAACCGTCTATAATAGCTTGCAAGGCCAAGAAAACTTTGTACCTCAGTGACGGTTCGAGGTTGTTCCCAATTCTCCACAGCTGCCACTTTTTGAGAATCCACTCGAATGCCTTGAGCTGATATAACATGTCCCAAAAATGCCACTTGATCTAACCAGAATTGGCATTTGCTAAACTTAGCATATAACTGGTGTTCCCTCAAACTTTTTAACACCAATTTAAGATGTCTAACATGCTCAGCCATAGACTTAGAGTATACCAGAATGTCATCAATGAAAACAATGACAAACCTGTCCAAATACGACTGGAATACTCGATTCATTAAATCCATGAAAGCTGTTGGTGCATTAGTTAACCCGAATGGCATCACAAGAAACTCATAATGGCCATATCAAGTTCTGAATGTTGTTTTCGGGACATCTTCACTTCTAATCTTCAACTGGTAGTAACCAAACCTCATGTCAATCTTAGAGAACACACAAGCACCTCGGAGTTGGTCAAACAAATCATCTATACGCGGTAATGGATAACGATTTTTAATTGTTACTCGATTCAATTGCCTGTAATCAACGCATAGCTTCAACGTTCCGTCTTTCTTCCTCACAAATAAAACTGGAGCTCCCCAAGGTGAAGTACTAGGTTGAATAAATCCCTTATCAACCAATTCCTGCAACAGAACTTTGAATTCCCTTAATTCAGCAGGAGCCATTCTATATGGAGTCAAAGATATAGGATCTGTACCTGGAAACAAATCAATAGTGAACTCCACATCTCTATCTGGCGGTAATCCAGGCAAATGATCAGGGAACACATTCGGAAAATGCCTAACCACACGCACATCCTCCACATTACAAAGAGCATCATCATTCAACACCACATGAGCCAAATATCCCTGACAACCTTTCAACAACAATATTTTGGCTTTCATGGTAAAAATAACACCATGCCTCACCCCGCTAGGCTCTCCTACAAATGTAACTTCAGGTAATCCAGGACGATGGAATGTGATTGTCTTTCCATAACAATCTATTTTGGCACAATTGTAGTGCAACCAATCAATGCCCAAAATCACATCAAAATCAATAATGTCTAACGGAATAAGGTTAGCTGGCATAACAACATCCTTCACCATTAATGGACATCCTGGATATACCCGATCCACATAACATCTCTCCCCTCTAGGCATAGAAAAGTCTAAATCATATCCTAGCGGTGGAGGACGAGGTTGTGTCATTTGAGCAAATGTATGAGAAACAACAGAATGCGTAGCACCACAATCCATCAATACTCTAGCAAAATGACCAAGAATATTTAACGTACCCATGATTAAATCAGGATTGTTCTGAGCATCTTGCAGTGTCATATTATGGATGCGTCTCTGATTCTGTTGTCGTCCACCACGACTTCTGCTAGCATGAATACCTCGTCCTTGTCTCGGCTGACCAGACTGCCTTGAAGATCCTGCACTGTTAGCAGCAATCTCTAACTGCTGGGGTTGTCCCCTGGTACCACTGGGATCCACTTGCTGAATGTGGCTGATATGGCATAGAACCTCCTTGATACTGAGGGTAACCACCCTGAAAATGAGGATCCTATGAGTACTGATACTGCCCTGTAGCATAAGGAATGACATCGCCCTGATAATGATAAGCACCTCTACGACCAGTCTGAGCATAACCACTAGGTCCTGAAGCTTGCTAGGTCGGCGCATGTGGTGGTAAGGAAGGCTGTTGGGGCCTTTGCTGATTCTTAGGACAATGAGTAGCCTTATGCCCCATCTGTCCACAAGTATAGCATGCACTGTGCCTCTCCTACACTCCTAGTAATGCCTATTATTACACCTGCAGCATAAAGAAACACCTGAACCACTTGAACCACCAAAGTCCTTCTGCCTCTGAAATCTCGGGCTTCCAGAAAATCTACCACCTCTCCTCTGCACATGAGAGCTCAAACCTCCACTAGAAGAGCTGGAACTGATACCACTTCTCTTAAAACTCTAGGTCTTACGAGGTTCCTTAGATGATTGAACTTTACCTTTATCATATCACATCTGGTTCCCGTTCTTTTCTTCTTCATCTTCACTTTCACTGGGCATGTTCTCTGAGTCTTCAATTTGCAGTAAAACCTCATAAAACTCCTGGTAAGTAGCACAAGAGGTCAATGTTGCTATAGAACGCCATTTCTTCTTAGTACCTAACTTGAAACGATAGAGCATCTCAACCGGATTAGCAGCAACCTCCGGATCATATCGAGAAAAATAAGTGAACCTCCTGTAATACTCATTTGCCGTTATCTTTCCTTGTTTCAGATGCGTAAACTCTTGTTTCTTGCAATCAATATACTTAGGGGGAATGAACCATATCCGAAACAACTGTTTAAACACCTTCCAATCGGTTACTACCTCTGGTGGCATCTGATAGGACTCCTGTCTCCACCAGGATGCGAGCTCCGGACCCAAAAACCAGGTAGTCGTCGACCCACCTATCAGGAGGAAGATTCCACTGACTCTGCATCACAAGGAAAGTCTTCTCGACATGATTAAGCCACTTCTCCGCTCCCTAATGTCCTTCATTACCCATGAAATGATTCAGCTTCAGGTTATACACAGTCTGAAGAGGTGTCCTTTAAGGAGGATGGAGCGAAAACTGAATGGCATTAGTTATAGCCTTCCCTAACTGAGTAATATCAGGGAAACTAGGCTTAGCTGAGTGACATGGATCTTTACGAGGTGGCATAGTTCTGGCATAAGACATCATAATGATTAGATCATTCACAAGATATACAGGACTGCTAAACCTAGGCTCTGATACCAAACTGAGACACCTCGACCCGAATCAGGGCATGTTGGCCGTCATGTGAGGGTGACATAGCATGGGCACAGTGCGGAAGCGATAAGGATAAGAAATATACGAATAATTAAAAATCGAAAGCTACTAATGTGCACTAATAAGCAGAAAATGCTAGAAATGGGATACAAGTGTAAATACACCTAATCAGATCATAGAAAGTCTAGGTGCAGTCTAATAGGACAAGTACTAGTTATAAAATACCAGAAGATATCCTACGAATATTTTATTCTGTCAAAACTGCCGAAATCCTCAAATGCCACCAACAGATGGGTCTACCTAAAACATGGAGAGGCGCAAAACAGAAAGTGTGAGTGGGCAAAAACAAAGCTTTTCAAAATCATTTCATTTATCAAACGCTCTAACCCGTCACCGTAAAACATGTATAATTTTCCCAGAATTAGAATATAAACATATGAACATATATATATATATATTCAAATCATGCTTCACATATCCATAATCATAAATATGCCATGCCAAAATATAAAACAGAGTAAGTAACTTAGGTGAAAATAATTTCATGGAAAATAACATATTAGCCGGAACCGCAGTAGAAGTCTGTTTGGCTGAATTCATAGCTTATTAGTCAATCTAGCTGGAGTCACTACAGGTGACCTATATGACACTATACTGCACACGAGTCGGAACCACTGGAAGGGTCTGTACGACAAGACTGGGTGTAATATAGTTATGCTAAATGCTACGCTATCATGATAGCTGTGCGATAAATCGCTAGTCACCTACGAGTTGGAACCACCTATAATGGCCTGTACGATAAGACTGTGCACCTAAATTGGATCCCATGTGAGCATATGGTGCGGGAGGTGACATTATAAATAGGCTTGTACTATATCTCTGGCTAAATCACAATCACCCGAGGTGCATGTTTATGAGCTCTCAATCACGTGTCATATTATCAATATCTCATATAACAAAACAATACTCACCTAGTACTTACCTGAGCGTCCATAGCACAAATTCATATTATGCATCATATACTTATTCATATGCTGAATATAAATTTATATGCATGGCATTTCAAAGCATACTTTCATTTAAACACATTTTCTGGGAAAATATCAAGTATATAAATATATACTACAAACCAAAAACCCACTCACTGGTATGTCGAATGGTCGTAGCCGCCGAGTCGCGTCACCCTTGACTGCGCTTATCCTAAGGATAAATGTCCCCTATATGCGAAACAACTATAAAAACGTTAATTTAAAGCACATAACCAATACTAGCTAATAACTTCTCATACATTGCTCAAATGGGATATTTGAATATACCAACGTGATCCACACAACCTCATGAACATCCTTATATTTTTAGAAAAAAATTCCGACGTCCCACTCGCTGCCACGTGCCGGCAAGTGCATGGCAACACGTGCAACCACGCGCATGGAAACCTAACGGAATCCCTAACTGCTGTTAGGAATATTCTTCTTTCTTTTCCGATGAACCTCGCCAGTCGCCGCAGTTGCCGGGAAATTGGAAAATGCAAAAACCTTCATATCTCGTCCAATACTTAACTAAAATTAGTAAAACTTGCACCAATTTGAAGCGTAGGACGAGTATAACACAACTATACCTGATTTGGGACCTAAAATCATGGAAATTTGCCGGAGAACCTTCGATAATCCGGCCAAACTTCAAATGCATCGATCTTGACTTCCCGACATCCAAATCATGCTATTTTTCTTCTCCGAGCTTCGTGGAGAGGTCCTTAAGCTCCCTATAAGCATGAAATCTTCCAAAAACTCCACATTAATGTGTGCATGAACAGTACCTCCATTCGGGGTTCTTGGTTCCCACCATCCTGAAGCTTTCACATCCTAAAAATGGTATGGATGGGATCGTGACGATGAGATGAAGATGATGATGGTGTCTACAAGCCCGATCCGCATATGAAAGAGAGGGTTCGAGATTTGTCCGTACACTTTTATAGATGTTGCAGAAAAATCGAAAGGGAGAGGAGAGAGAGTGCACTGGAGAAAGGTTGGGTAAGTGTGTGTGGGTGTGTTGGTCCTACTTGGTCTTCCAATACACAAAACAACTCTTTTAAGTTCTAAGTGTTCCAAAACCTTAGGAAAATCTTTGAATTGGTTCAAATAAAACTTCACCCACCTAACCACACAAAACGTCCAAGGGTAAATAAGTAATCTCATGCCGTCAAGAATAGATATTTTAGGACAGGTTGTGACATTAACTATTAAGGAATGCCTTATGAGTGTTTTGCAATGGAGGTTAATTGTTGTAAGAGCAGTTTCAGTGTGTAAAGGCTCCCTATGGTAATCGGTAAATCAATCACCTTAAGTGAATAGTAACCACCTTTAATAAATAGTAATTGCCTATTGCGTCTCCACCCCTAAACTGAATAGCTTAGACAATTCGTATTAAAATATTAATATTTTTTTATTATAAAATAATAAAATAATTTTATTTGTAATTTTAGATAAGATTTTTAACTGATCTCATCATGCCATATGTCATTATCTGAAAGTATATTTTTTGGTGAGAGATTTCAATAAAATTTTTATCTAATTCTGTCACGTCATGTGTTGTTACCTGTTTAGAATCATTGAGGATAGATTTTCGATAAGATTTTTAACCAATCCCGTTGTCTCATGTGTCACTGTCTATTTAGAATCTTTAAGGATAAATTTCGATAAGATTTTTAACGAATCACGGCATGCCATGTGGCATTATCTACAACCTAATCTTTTCTTTTTTCTCCATATAACCCACCATTCATCATAAGAAATCACAGACCGAAATCAAAATCTCTCAAATCTATATCCGTCTTTATAGTTTATAAATCTTGACTTCTTACAATGTTTTCTTCAAGGATCTTGTGGGAAATCGATGAGCAAGAGAAAGAATTGTTTAAGGAAGAAGAAATGTTTAATCTCCAGGAGGGAGAAATATGAGATGGAAGAGGAAGAGGATGAGGAGCGTAGAAAGAGAGATGACAAAGCAAGAAGTGAGAAAGCCTCATATTCCCGTCGAGTCATCCAAGCTGTGGCGGTTGAGATCTCTAAGCCCAGGCGGTCTGCAAACAACGAGGTAAAGATCTCTTGGACGATTATTTTTATTGTAGCAGTGCATTCCCTAATGCATACTTTAGACGTTGTTTTAGAATGCAACGACATTTGTTCAACAAAATCATGGGTCTTCTTCCTAAGCAAAAAATTACTGCTACCTTGCGGATGCTTGTATACAGAGCATCTGCAGACCTAGTAGATGAGATACAGCGGATGGGGAAATCAACCATTCTTGAGTCCTTGATGAGGTTTTGCTCTGATCGAAGCTATCTACACCAAAGAGTACCTTCGGAGTCCCACGATAATTGACCTGCAAAGGCTTCTGAAGTAGGGTGAGATGTGATATTTTCCTGGCATGATTGGAAGCATCGATTGTATGCACTGGACCTGGAAAAACTGCCTGGCAAGAAGTTTATAGAGACAGAAAAATGAGTCAAAAGTATCATTTTGAAGGCGGTGACATCATTTGATACATGGATTTGACATGTTTTTTTGGGTGTTCCAAGAGGTCAAAATGACCTCAATGTCTTTGCCCAATCCTCAGTGTTCAACGATGTCTTGCCAGGAAGATCTCCTCCAGTCACATATATAATCAATGGAACCGTACACTCAGGAGCATACTACCTAGCAGACAACCCCTACCCAATGTAGATTTTGGGATTTTTTATTAATTTTTAATCTTTTTTAAATTTTTTTATTAACTTAATTAATCTGGACCATTGGATTACAAAAAATTTGAAATCCAACAGTCTAGATTGTGACACATGGCCTAATGGTAACATATAAGATTTTTTTTTCTTATTTTTAAAAAAAATTTAAAGTTGAAAAAGTGGATTGTTGATTTGCAAATCAAACGGTTCAAATGTGTCATGTCATCTAGCCGTTGAGGAAGGTTTGAAATTTTTTTTATAGCTGGAAATCCAATGGTCTAGAAAAAAGGGCAGTTGAAAATCCAACAGCATACAAGAAGCCACGTTGCTTCCAACAACGACTATTGAATGGGCTACCACGCGGGTCCTACTGCCTGAAATGTTGTCGGAGACATACCCGCACATGCACGTGTTATGCACGTGCCTGACGCAAATTTTTTTATAACGTGGGTTACATCACTCCCCTCTCAGGTGCTCCGGCATTAGACTTGCACCTGACTTCTCCCACAGGTTCCTCTTTAGACCAATTGCTTGATTGGGCTGGCTTTACTTTGGAAAGCGATTGGATTGGTTTTGTTGCCAGTCCACAGGGCTATTGCCCATAGTGGAGTTGCTCTAAGCTTATTGTTGACTCTAAAATCTACCTAGCCTACGTGGCGCGCAGATTGAGTAATTAATAAGCTAACTACGTCTTTCGGTTGAATGTAGAGTGTGCCAACTCGTCAACCGAGTTCAGCTGGGGAGTAAAATATGTTGATGTAGCGTTGGGTGTGCTGTTGACTTCTTGATTGCGCGACTGTGGCCAAGGAAGGAACATATCTTGGCCTTCGGGTTATAGAGCCTGAAGACAAGGCTACTAGTTCTGCTTTCAATATCAAATTCGGCTTTCAATGTGTCGAATGTAGTAACCTGGTAACACCTTACTTTGCCGAGAAGGTTGATGAGATGACCTTTTCCAACAAGGACTCATAAATCCTTGTTGACTGAAATTTGGATAAATAACCAGTCGGTCTTGAAGCAGTGATGTTTATCCAAACTGAAGGTGCTCATCGATCGGCTGATTCTACTACTCCAGTGCTGTTTATCCAAACTGAAGATGTTGCCGGTTGCCTCCATAGTGTTGTTTATCCAAATTGAAGATGTGTTGGCGGGAAAAAAAGAAAAAAAAATCTCAAGGTTTTTGAGAGGTTTGCGTAAGGAAATTGTGTGTATTGGAAGGGACTTTGAATGATGCACACCTTTCTTTATTTATTGTAGCAATTTCCCCAATTACCGAACTAGAATTTTACTCAGACTAGAATTCTTCATCCCAATCTGATTTAGCCTCAACCAATCCTAACTCCTATAAGATTATGAACCAAGCTTTGTAATCATTCAGATTTAACCCTTGACTTTCAGCATCATTTCTGATTCAGAAGCTTTTAGCCTATGAAGAATCTCTATTGAATTAGGATTTGGCCACTTCACCTTTATCCAGGCAGAAATCACATTTTGATAGGATTCGACAGAACTCTACTGGGCTCGGCCTATGACATATAATATTCTTGATAATCCTTATTTGACCGAGAGCAACTTTAGGCTCACCCCAAAGTGTTATTTTGGGCCGAAACATTGCCCCTTCGCTTCTGAGGTATTCGACTTGGCCGAACTTTGACCTTAAAGAAGCGATTTATTACCAAACAAAAATAAGCATTCGGCCTACACTTATCGGTTAATAAAAAAATCCTTGCAAAGATGAACATTCTCCTCTCAAATGCCTTTATTAGGCACGATCTCCCACCTTGCATTTCGGTCCTTAAACGTCGTAAATGTTTGACATGCGGCAGCTTCTCATTGCGGTTGTCTAGCTTTGGTGACGTATTGAAGGGAAAATTATGAGTTTTCACATATAGGGATTTCAAAATGACTAACATGCATATACAAATCAAATTTAATATACGAAAGCAGCAGAAGCATTTATAACAAATTATCAAAGCTATAGTCATGAAAATCCCCTTCAAGGTTCATAGGTTTATTTATAATGCATCAAAACAATTTATAGAGAAGAACAAAGTGAAGGTTTAGTCTTATACCTCTTGATCTAGACTTGAGACCAAGGATGGACCACCTCCAAGCCCTTTGTTCCTCGAACTCCTTGAGCCTAGCTTCCCTCCTTGCCTCCTCCACTTTGATAGTATGAGTGCTCCTAGGTTCTCTTCAAGTTTCCAAAGTAGGAAACCTCTAAAGATCCTCACCCACTAGTGTAGTGAGAAGGATGAAGGAATAACCAAAAGGGTGAAAGATGTGTTAGTAAAAACACCCCTAAGGTGGCCGGCCTTTGTGTAGTTTTAGAGGGATATTTCTTTTGCCTCTTTGTTGTTTTAAACACACAAAAAACCCTATTGAACAATATCTCTATAAAGTTCCTTATATAGACAAAAGAAACCTAGCCAACAACTTGACTAAATATCTCACCCTTTCCACACCTAAAATGGCCGGCCCTTTAGTGTTTGGATTGGGCTTTGGGCTTTTATTATTTCAAGTCATCCAATGCTTGAATAAAAGCCCAATGAGTTTAGGCCCAATGGGCCCAATTAAACCCGAACGTTTCTTTAAGCCCAAAACGATCTTTATTGCTTTTATGATTTCTTTAGACTTTCTAAATTAATCACAACACTTAATTAATCCAATTAATTATTTCCATCATCCATTAGTTACTCACTACAATAGTGTATTGGTGAACAATCTTTTAGGTTCTAATTAGCAAGGCAGTGAGGTGATTGGCATCAATCCAATTGATTATATTTAATTCAATCACTTAGTGAATTAAAACTTCATTTTGATTCACCTTTCTTCTTTGACGACTACATTTAATCATCTAGAAGAACTCACAAGCTATGAGTGACATCTAACCATATGTCATAGCTACCCAAGCTAATGTGGAAGTTTATTCGGAGAACCTATTCAGTTGGAATTACAATGTAATTCGATCCTTCTCTAAAACAATACTCTCAATCACATCATTAGGGTATGGATATATTATGTCAAACCCCTAATGTAATTCCTTCTTATATGATTCAATTGAGTCGTATAGGAACGCTTTCCTTTATTACGCTCGATACTTCGGCCGAAGATTCCCGAATCATATCTTAGAGTATTCTTCCTCTCTTGTCGAGGATTAGAGATTCCTTGTTGCGCATACACTTGCCTTCATGACTAAGTGGCTTAACCCCAACTATGCCGTTGACATTCTGATAAAGTGACTTTTGACATAATCAAAGATTAAGTACTTAACCACAAGACAACGACGATGCCTCAGGTCAAAGGACTACTTACATTATTCCAACCATTAGAGTTACTTGCTTGACATGTGAGTAGACCTCCATGCAAGTACTCTCGTTCGATTTGTTCAGTGAACTCATTCCCTTAATGAGCACTTACATACTTGTCTTAGTGTCACAACACGAATGGGATGAGACTTTCCATCCTTCCAATTGAAGCGGACACAGTATATACCGGTCTACGAATTGTCAGTATCCCTCCAACAATCCAATGACCAGGAACCTTTTTGGACATTTGGTTATGTGAAGAAGGTCTCTGTAGTCTAACATCATTAGATTACTTCTTCAATCGATCCATTGTCCATGGATACACTATTTAGGACATATATCGTTTATTGAGATAGTCCTAATTAGTATCTTTGCCATTTGATGTATAAGAGTCATCCATACATCGATTCAATTGTCCTGAAAGGTTTCTTCCAAAGATTGACTTTCAGGGCATATTTCCAACACGTATGCTCCCCATACTCGAGGCGCGTAGATGTCGAAACATCCCTTCGTAATGATTGTGCCTTAAAGTTCGTCGTCACACACAATCGTGCAACCCTGATTCGCGTGCTTTTCGGCCTCTTCGCTTGGATTTTTTTATTTTTGTAATGATTGAAAAATATTCAGCTAGATTTAGCACTCAACTTTCAAATATGAAACCATCGATCTTCCTCTCTAATGCCTATAAATACCAATTTCGGTCTCATTTATCGTTTATGATTTCAAAAATCCCAGAACTCTTGCCATTTTACTCTGATCATTCGAAACCCAGAAAGAAAATCCCTCATTTGAAACCCCAAAAAAACCTCTAAACCGTCGCTTCAATAGCTGCTAACACCTTCATCACTAAGCTTGTCGAAGAATGTGACTAGTGTCATGACTTTATCGATCGGAATGCCATCTAAACTCTTTGATTTGAAGAGGATTCAGTTGCCTCTAACTAGATCATGTGCCTTTTGTTTAAAGATGACATCCCATAAGTCATTACTAAAATGATGAAGGGCCATTGTCTGAGTCTTTTATTCAAAGGTTATAATTGGTCGAAATGGGAATTAGCCAAACCTCAGGAAGCCTCGCCTTCAACCTCTATAGCCTGGGCTGCTTAGGTTAGCCAAATGGAACCACACTTCGGTGACGACTAGAAATCAATTGGCACCTTCAATGCCATTAAGATCTTGATCATCGAGGTCAGCATGGACCGAAAGCTCGTGATGGCAGCTCTAAGCTTTGGGTGCTCAGCCATTAACACCATGGTGTTTCCTCTCAGCCCTATTGCTCCAACCATTATAGACGTGATAGCTATCCTTGGCACCTTACCATCTGGTCTTTTAGTTAATACCACTCTCTCTTGGTATCAATTCGACTTGGATTTGAAAATAATCTTCGACAAGTGCGCTCTTGAAGTTCTAAAAAAAGATAACCAAGGGAAAGTATTAAAAGATGAAGTAAACAAGATACACAAGAATTTCTTCAACTACAGCACTCTCATCAATCACTTTGCCAGCCTACAAAAAGAAAAACTCAAGAATGGAGAACACGAGGCCTTCTTGTTCTACTGGTACAACAAGTTCAACTTTTTTACCAAGTCAAATAAATGCCTTGTTGAGAATATGCCAGTGGCCGAAGCCGTGGCCAGCGATCACACTTTGGCCCTTAGCCCCGCCATCCTTGCTAACCTTACGCACTGCTTGGTCAAGGCAACTGTTAGGAAAATCCACTGACACCAGAACGGCCCACTCTGGGTCTTTCAACTTTGGTTGTAAGTTTATTTTTCCATCACCAGGCCATAGAACTTCAACTTCGACTTGTCTGAAGCAATGGGCCTTCAACTAGCTTCACGCCCAAACCTGACTCACTTAGTCGAAGAAATTTTAAATATTTCTTCTACCTAGACGACCTTACCAAAGATGAATTCTTGATCTGTCATTGAAGAAATTAACCATCCTCCATCAGGCTTCCCACATTCATATGGGAGGAAATAGAAGGCACCGATCTACAGCAGATCTAGGGATTGTCTGTGCTGGCTGACGACCTTTTTTTTGGTTGTGACGCTCGGTGGGTCAATTAGAAAGTCTACCATCCCCATTTTGTGGCTCGATAACTAGGCTATCTCCAGGGTTATCATGTAATTCTACTCATTTCTTGCTCCATTTTGAGTTGATAACGATTTTCTAGCTTTTCATAAAGGGAATGTGAGGAAGTAGAGCAAGAGTTTCAAGAATGGTGCACTAAATTCTGCCTTCGGTTGAATACCCCTGAAACCTATGGTACTAGTGCCTTCACCGACTGGTGGGAAATCTACACCAAAGATTTCTTTGGCACATCAACCAAGGAAATCAAGAACAAAATCTTCGGTGATCGACCAAATAAAACTCTTGCTCCAAAATCTAGAGACATGGCTCAAGGTACTTTTATTTTGTTTTGCTTATACACACACACATGCACGTGCGCGCACACACACACACATATACTTGCCTAAACATCTTTGTCCTGACTCTCAATTAGTTTTTCCATGTGGTCACTCGATAAAACGGGCCAAAGTAATCATGATGGTCACGGCTAGAAAAAAGCTCGCCCTTCCATCGAAGAAGGCTATTGTTGTCATGGCCCCTTCTCCCAAGATGACTTCAACCACTCTAACTCCAGCAGGCGCTGCTGTTGTACTTACAACGGTGGGCAAATAACTTTGTCTTTCTTCCAAGGTGACTGATTACGTTGCTCGACCTATGAAACAGACAAAGAAGATAGCCAAGAAGGGGGAACATGAGATTCTTGTCACTTCTAGGCAGGAAACACGAACTTCAACTCCTGACACTCTTTGTCCTACCCTTAGCGTCGAGGTCCCAACAGGGACACTGCAAAATTCCTCGGCCTTAAATGTTAATCAGATGGCCACAATTCAACTCATGTTATAGGTTGATGCCATGGCTGAACAAGTCGTTACTCTAGTGACCGAGGAGGTTGCGGCATAAGCCTCGACCATCCCTTATGCCACTGGCGTCAACCCAACAGCTATTATTCTAGATGAGGTGACCACAATCTTGACCAAAATGACTCATTCTCCTAATCTAAAAATTATTCCACCGTCGAATATTCTAGATAGGGCACAGAGTTTTCAAAGCTTCTTTTTCCTTAAACATCTTTGATTGGTATCTAATCCATTTTTGTTACCAGGAAAACAGCAGTGACCCAATCCCATTGGTGAGGTGTCCTCGACCGGCTGAGCAAACAAATGAGGTTCTCTTACCTCTGGACAAAGGTAAAGGTGTCATATCATCTACGCCTAATCCAGACCGGGATATCCAACTACCAGTCGAGGCCACTAGTCATGCGAATCTTGAGGTGGCAGCTGAAAGGCCAGCCGTCGAGCCGGTAACTTCTACAGGGGAAGAAGCGACCACGGAGACGTTAGTTCATCATCAGGACAAATCTCAGCATCCTCGCACAAGACATCACCTCAGCCTTTGTAAGTTTAATTTTTATTCTGAATTTTGTCTTGGAATGCTAAACAAAAATAAAACCGTCAACTGTTAGGTTCCCAATCGATCATTCCATCAAAAATTTTATGCGCCAAAGGGCATTGTCTATATTTCATGACCACCTAGGTGGTCATCAAACATAAATAACCTTCATCGGCCATATGAATTGAAAAGTTGTCTGAAACATTGGGCTTGGCCATTAAGTTATCTGGGTTTAACCAATAACCTAGAAGATATGGCTGAAGTCACTTCTCGACAAGTCTAAAACAACTTCTCCTGTCATGTTTTCCTTTAGATTTTGCTTATCTAACCTTTCTTTTTGTGCAACCTTCACGGGAAGTGGAGCTCGACGCCTATTTTGCCAGCACATCCAAGACAACTGGTTATTTTGTAGCCCCGGCTGAGTCTAACACTCTGACCAAGCTTTAAGAGACTCTATCCTTGTCAACCTTGCAAGCTCGTCAAAACAAAGGCCTCGACTTTGTGGGAAAATGCTTAAACAACCTTGCAGCTGATGGTCTGGTAAGCAATGAAAGCATTGTTCACCTGACGACCGTTTTGGAGAGAACTCAACTATACTTTGATATTTTTGAGAAAGCTCTTCAAGTTAATGAGGACCTGAAGGTTGCAACAACCGCTCAAGAAGCTATCCTACCAGAGCTCAAGGCAATGAAGACAAAGAAAGAGAAAATGGCTGACCTTGATCGTCAGTTTGCTGAACTTCAATCCCAAAGGGTTTCCATTGCCTTTGAGTCTAAGAGGGACTTTGAGGCAAATAAACCTCGGCTGGCAGAGTATGCGGTTGGCGTAAAATGAATATAAATGCTGAAGACTGACAAGAGAACTCGGGAAGCTGAGATCACTATGGGCAAAGTAAAATGACTAGGGCTAACAACCACAATTAAAGCTTTCCTTCCTTCGACCCTATAGATTATATTCCCGATGCCAACTTGTGGGCCGGTTGACTTTGGTATACATATTTTTTGCTGACTTAATGAAATATTTCTTATAACACTTTTTTAGGAACTTCCTATTGATTGGCAACTTATATATTAAACTAGTTCGATCCTTGAGATGGTATGCCTTCTTGCCGAGATCTTTGTGAAGAATAAATGGTCCTTCTCAATTTGGTGACCATTTTCCAAATCTGGGATCCTTGATCCCTAGTAGCAACACTGTTTGCCAGACTAAATCACATTTGCCAAACGTCTTTTGCTTTACTCGTTGATTATAAGTTCACTCGGCGATATTTTCTATGCTACTAGCAAGTTAAAAGCATCGAGTCAAGCCTCCTCTAGATCTTCCAAATCTTGCCTCATTGCTTGACTATATTCGGCGCTGAACAAACTACTTTGTTCGATAATTCGCTTTGAGTTTATACTTAACTTGACTGGCAACATTGCATTGTGCCCATAAGTTAAAGCATATGGAGCCGTCCCTGTTGTTGATCGAAGTGAAGTTCGATATGCCAATAATGCCTTATTTAACCTTAAATGCCACATACCAGGTCTTGCCTTCACCATTTTTTCGAGAATACTGATCAAAACTTTGTTGCTTGCTTTGGCCTGCCCATTCACCTATGGTTAATATGGCATGGACTGTTCAAGCTGAATTCTCAAACTTGCTATATAGTTTTTAAACCTATCGGCCGTGCAAATCGTGCCGTTGTCCATAATAGTTGTTTATGGGACATCGAACCTTGTTACAATGTGTTTTTCTACGAATTGAAAACTTCTTTGGAGGTTAATTCAGCATACGATTTCGCTTCAGCCCACTAGGTGAAGTAATCAATTGCTACGAGTATCCACACATGTTTCACTGATCCAGACGACGGTGTAATTTTGCCAATTACATCCATGGCCCAGCCTCTAAAAGGCTATGGTTTGGTGACCAAGTGAAGCAATTCCGCTGGGACTCTTTGAATAGGTTTATGGAATTGACATTGTAAGCAACTCCATGCATACTCTATGCAATCTTTTAAGATATTCAGTTAGAAATATCCGTGTTAGGGGATCAACCATCTCATTTTGCTACCAGATTGATGAGCACCGCATATCCCTTCATGCACCTCTGTGATAGCTTGAACGACCTCTTCTGGGCCAAGACACAATAACAACAAACCATCTTCACCTTTTTGGAACAACTTATTCTGATATACTATATAATTTGTAGAATGTACCCTTGTCTTGCGATCCTGCTTGCAACTAGGGTCATCAAGGTATCGTCTAATGGATCTTTTCTAATCATCTAGCAATGTCTCGACCACATCGATGTCTGCATGAACCTTTCGTTTGAGGAATGAAGGCAAAGACATAACTCATGTTCGGATTACGCCGTTTTGTTGATTAACCAAGGCTGGATACGAATGTCGATCAACTAGTATGACCCGGCCTACCTTGTCCCCTATAAGTTGTGCTCTAGAGGCTATTTGAGCTAACTTATCTGAATCAGTATTCCGAAGTCGAGAGACATGTTTGAAAGGGATGCCTACAAATGATTCGGCTAAATAGCTGGCAACCATATGATAGAGTGCCAGAGTATAACTCATGCAATGGAAAGTCTCATTGAGTTGGTTAATCACAAGTTAGGAATCTCCAAGGACGAGTACGTGGGCTGCCTTCAAGTCATGAAGAATGTTAAGGCTGATGACGAGGGCTTCATATTCGGCCTAATTGTTGGTACAATCAAAGTCTAACTTGAGAGAAAAATAGCACCTATAGTAGTCATGTGATTGTATGATAAGGCCGACACCGGCAGAGGTCTCAGTACTAGAACAGTCGAAATACATCGTGCAATAATTGTCATGTGTTACCACCATGCCAATTTCGATGTCGTTGCCCACAAAACTGTACGGAGAAGGGTGTTGAGCTAAGAAATCGGCCAGAGCCTGACCTTTAACGGCTTTTTGGGGAACGTACTGCAAACTAAATTCGGATAATGCCATAGTCCATTTCCCAATTCGGCCTTTGACTATGAGCTGAGTGAGCATATATCGAATAACATCAGTTTGGGCAATGACTTGAGTAACTGCAGGGAGCATGTAATGCCTAAGTTTAGACGTGGCAAAGAATAAAGCTAAGCAAAGTTTCTCGACGGCCGAATAATTCGTCTTAGCCGAGTTAAGATTTCGGCTGAGGTAAAAGATGGCTTGCTCTTGACCAATGTCATTGTCTTGCGCAAGAAGACAACCAATAGATTCTTTGGCAGCCGAGATATAAAACTTGAGAAAGGGTCCTGATGTTCGTCTCACCATTCGAACTGGTCAAAACCCTTAAGTTTTAGGAGCGTGGAAAAAACCTTCATTTTTTCTGCCAAGTTAGAAAGAAATCGGCGAAGGAAATTGATCTTATTAAGCAAGGATTGCTACTGCTTCTTAGTTGTCGGGGGTGGAGTGTCGATGATTGCACGAGCCTTGTTCTTATCCACCTTGATGCCTCTATGGTGCACAAGGAAACCTAACAAATTTCCTGCAGATATGCCAAAGGCATATTTAACGGGGTTCATTTTGAGTTTATGCTGGCGCATGCGAAAGAAAGTTTGCCGAAGATCTTCTAAATGTGTCTGGCGGTGTTTGGACTTAACTACGACATCGTCGATGTATACTTCAACAATTTTGCTAATTAGGTTATGGAAAATGGTATTCATGGCACATTGATATGTGGTACCATGTTCTTAAGTCCAAAAGACATGATGACCCATTTGTAAGTCCTATGCTCCCCGGGACATCGAAAATTAGTTTTATAAACATCGGCCTTGGTGTTGAAAATTTGATTGTAACCCGAGTGGCCTTCCATGAAAGATAAGATCTCATGGTTTACTGCAGCATCGATTAACAAATTCGAAATTGGCATTGGGTGTTCATCTTTAGGAGTCACCAAATGCAGATTACGAAAAGCAATGCAAATGCGCAAAACACTACTATTTTTTAAAACTGGGACAATATTCGCCAACCATTCGATGTATTGAGCCGTATGAATAAAGCCAGCTTTTGAAAGGTGAACAAGTTCATCTTTTATGCCGAGCTGAACTTCGATCGAGAATTGTCGTGGAGGTTGGCAGAAAGGTTTACGGTTGGGTTTAAAGCATAACTCGTGTTCAACCAATGTACAATCAATGCCAAGCATCTAATGGTAGCTCCAAGCAAAACAAAGAACTAATAAATAAAGGCCAGGCATCTTTAAATTTCTCAAGTAATTTACAAAGGTTACCCTTCATATGCTGAGGTAACAAAGAACTAATAAATAAAGGCCGAGGTTCGTCGGCCGTCCCAACATTTATTTCTTCTATATAATCTTTGAATTCAAGCCGATTTTCTTCGAGCTTGGCCGGTGCAGCTTAAATTTTATAGACGGACAACTCTGGGCCATTATTTCCTTTAGTGAGGAACTCCACTAAATTCATGCCAGAATTTAACTCCTTGGAAATGGTGTACTAGTGGGCCAGCAGCCATTCCATCGTAAATGAAACCGCGACCCTTCGTTCGTCCCGTCGTGTTGCATCAATCATTAGGACAATTGGCTTCGTTCATCCCGTCGTGTTGCATCAATCATTAGGACATAGGTATCGCCAAATCCTGCTGAATGGTTCTAGCGCCAACCTCGATGGCTTTCTGGATAGAGATTATGGTCGACATGCCTTCTTCACTAAAACCGTGTAAAGTGATACAGCCGACCTGGTGGTCGTAATAACAGGCTTGAATCATGTTGGCTTTGAACTGCTGCTATTAGCAGGATGAACTATGGCCGATTTGCCATCTTAAAAAATAAGGACTTGGTATAGCGAAGAAGGAATACAACCAGTCTTGTTGATCTAGTCACGACCGAGCAATGCATTGTACTCGGTCTTGGAGGCAATTATAAAAAACGCGGTCATATGGTTTTGACTTGCGATATTGACTTCCAAAGGCAGGACTTTTTTAGTCTGAGATTTATCGCCACAAAAGTATTCATAGGTACACTAGATGGAATGAGTTTGTCTTTGGAATGATGTAAAGCTTTCATAACGAAAATGGGCATGATATTGACTGTTGCACCACAATCAACAAAAACTTTTGATATCGAATATCCTTCGATATGGGCCGTTACGTACAACGGCTTTAGGTGATGAAGGTTAACAGCCGAGGAATGGGGAAAAAGCTCCACTAAGGCTGCTCTGAGCTTATCTTCCTTGCTAATTGGTTCGACCTCTTCAATAGCCACAACCTCGACTTGTGTTGTTTCTTCGGCAACCACATAACCATCTAAAAAGCTTAGTTGAGACGTGGTCGTCTGGAATTCTGCGGGTAAAACATGGACTATGCTCAATTCCATGTTGTCGACAACTGAGGAACCCATGGGGTCACAATCCTTGTCCTCTAGATTGTTTGGCAGAACATCTTGATTTTCAACCACCCAAACGATGTCATCTGCACCAAAGGTGAAATAGTTGCACCTGGGGTACTCGGCGTGGCCGTCTCATCCTTGGCTTTGGAAATTGGTTCAATTGCCACTGGGACTTGATCTTGTGTTTGCAAAGCCTTGTGAACCTACTCCTGATATGCAATGCAAGCATCTCGTGTATCCAGGTAAGTGTCCAACCTCGAAGCAACTCGATCATGATAGCTTGTCGCTCGCCGACAGGCCATGCAATCCATCCTTTATCGGCAACGTTTCTGGGATTTAGACATAACAATATATGCACTGGTAGGAGAATTGTAATTACGCCACCGATGATCGCATGGCTTAGGTGGTTTGAAATTTCGCTTAGTTGTGGATGAACTTGAACTTCTAGAGTTATGTCCATAGTAATCTTCATCATAAAATGGCCCATTGAAATCAAGTCGCCATCTAACTGAAGGCAGATGGTAGTTTTATTGTTGATGACCGAGCCTATCAAAAACCCTTTGCTAGGGTTGTCTCGAGCCTATCAAAAACCCTTTGCTAGCGTTGTCCCGAGCCTATAAAAAACCCTTTGCTTTCGCCGAAACCATAAACGTGGGTTCAACCAAAGGTTTTTGTGGTTTTGGCTCGGCTATGATGACTTTTGACTAGCATCTACTACATAAAATTATTGGGTTCTCAAACTCATCGAAATATAAGTCAGATACTGGCTTAAAATACACTGGATTCGAGAAGAAACTAGGCGGGTCGTTTTGGCTTGAGAAATTAACTTTTAAGCTCGGCCAAGGATTCTATTTTGGGATGTAGGCCAGGATGAACTCAGCTTTTCCTTTTTCCTTATCCCTTAATAAATGGGCGTCTACCATGCTTACCATTGCGAAGGGAAATGATCAGCATTGACCAACATCTGTGACTGCTTTGGGAACTTCAGTTTGCCATTGTCGATCCAGCTATGAATAGCATCACGAAACACGACGTAGTTCTTCATCGTGCATTTGTTTGAGTTATGATACTTGCAGTACTTTTTCCCTTTTAAATCTTCGACCTTAAGGATGTCATACCATGGCCGAAATTTAATGATCTTTGCAAGTAGTAGGTGGTCAAAGATAGTATTAGCCTTAGTGATGTCAAAAGTACATACTTTTGATGTTTTGGCGGTTGCTTCAACAGAGGTCGAGTGGATTTTGATGTCTTTGGAAGTAGCATGAGCCAATGCCTTGCCCACATAAGGTTTGTCAATCACTATCTCGGCTGCGTCTATACTAACATATTGGGGCTCGTCACCCCCACCTGATGGATATCCCACCATTGGATTCTTAGAAATTATCCCACAGGTTGGAGTTTTCGAGATTTTTCCTTCTTTGAGTAGATAATCATATTGCACGACGTGTTGAACCAACTCATACATATCTTGAAAGTTTACCCCCAAGAATTTCTTGTTGTATTCCACATCTAGGCCGTTCTGGGCGATCCTAACAAATTCCACTTTGGGGAGGGGTACTCGACACCAATTCCTAGCCAATTTAAACCTGGTAAGAAATTCCATCAGTGACTCAAGAGATGACTGAGCCATCCAGGCTAAAGAGGAGATTAACACCTTCATTATGGGTCGGTAAAATTGTCCATGGAATTTCGCAACCAGTTCCTCCTAGTTTTGTATAGAGTTCGGAAGAAGGTTAATGTACCATGGAAACACTGTGCCTGTCAATGAGAAATTAAACAGCCGTAGTTTATGGAAATCATTGTTGATATCTCCACATTGGGCAGTGAATCTGGCCACATGTTCTAATGAAGACAACGATGATTCTCTAGCGAAGAGACTGAAGTTTGGGATCTTGAATCCTAGAGGGTATTCAAACCTTTCTATAAAGGCTAGATATGGATGAATAAACTTTGGGAATTTTGGCCCATTTTTCAAGGCCAAATTGATCATCTTCTGGACTTCAACCATATCCACGGGTGTCGTTTACGTTCTTCGGCCAAATTTGGCCAAACTAGTGCTTGGTTCACCATATGTTTTCTCAAGATCAATCATCATGGGCTGAGTATGTTCCACCTTGGCCGGTATTGGGGATAACCTTTCTCTCCCAAAAAGGGCATTCTTTAAAAAGCATTGTCTGGGTTGATCAATGGGCTCATTCTCAAGAGCTTTGCTAACTAGAATTTCGAGCAACTTATTATTCATTGTGTTGTTATCACATACCACTTCAAGTACTCTTTACATATCTCGGCCTACGATTTGCTTAAACTGCTGAGATTGTTCTTTTAACTATCGACGAAAGAGAAATTTAGACGGTGCATAAGAGGTTTCATCGTCGTCATCGCAATCCTTTACCAGGCCTTCAATAAAACCATATTTTACCATCCTGGTAGTTTGGGTGAAGACCACGACATCATGATTCTATCCACCGATATTAATTCCTATTTCTCAGCGAGTTGTGCCTGTGGCTTCAAGTGTTACGGCAATAGAAGGATCCTGTGTCTGCAACACATTACTTTGGACTGAACTTTGAACTATAGGTGTTAAACTGGTAGTTGACTTTTCCATAGTTGTTTTCTTTTTTATTGACCATGTTTCAATGGTCATGAACTTCGTAGTTTTAGCAATGGGTCCCATTGGGCATGCCAAAATGTTGACCCTAAAAACTACCTAGCCTACGTGGCCTCGCAAGCCAAATAATTAATAAGCTAACTACGTCCTTTGGTTGAATGTGGAGCATGCCAACTCATCGGCCGAGTTCGACCGGGGAGTAAAATATGTTGATGTGGAGTTGGGCGCATTGCTGACTTCTTGATCTAGCGCCTGCAGCCAAGGAAGGAACAAGTCTCAGCCTTTAGGTTCTTAAGCATGAAGATAAGGCTGCTAGTTCTGTAAAGTTCAATATCAAATTCGGCTTTCAATGTGCCGAATGTAGTAACTTGGTAACACCTCATTTCGCCAAGAAGGCTGATGAGATAACCTCTTCCAAGAAGGACTCGAAAATCCTTGTTGACCAAGACTTAAATACCCAGTCGATCTCGAAACAGTGCTGTTTATCCAAACTGAAGGTGCTCCTCGGTCGGCTGATTCTACGACTCCAGTGTTGTTTATCCAAACTGAAGATGTTGTCGATCACCTGCACAATGCTATTTATCCAAATTGAAGATGTGTTGGCGGGAAAAAAGAAAGTAAAAATCTCAAGGAGTTTGAGAGGTTTGCACAGAGCAATAATGTGTTGAATTGGAGAGGGCTTTAAATGATACAACCCCCTCTCTATTTATAGTAGCAATTTCCCCAATAACCGAACTCGAATTTTACTCAAATTGGAATTCTCCATCCCAAATTGATTTGACGTCGACCAGTCATCTAAATTCTAAAAGCGTCACGCTAAGTGATGCACCGCTTTATGAATATAAAATGGTTGCGTTGTTCACCCACTGCATTCCAGGTTAATGCTTAAATACACGAATTTTGTAGAAAGTCTTTCGATAGTACATTGGTGCTAGTGATGCACCGCTTTTATGAATGGCCAAGTTGGAATGTTTCAATCAAACTGCAAATTGAACCGTCCACTAAAACGGTGCATCCCAAATGTGTTGTTGGCATAAGAGCTTACATTCCTTTTAGGCTTCCACCATATATTTACTTACGCCTTATAACTCCCCTCCATTAGAATCAGTCCACCTCTGGAGCTAATGGACATGTTGTAACCCCAGGAGAATCAATCCCATTGTCTTTTGGGCACATGAGGTTTTCGTTTCTGTTTCCGAAAAAAAAGAATATTTTCGTCTCAAAAGTCAAATGAAATACCTTTGGGAGCCTTGTTGTGCAAGAAAATTTGAATGAAAATGGATTTTAGCCTTGTTGTGCAAGAAAAGTTGAATGAAAGTGGATTTTAGTATGGCCTTAACATTTGTCCGTTTAAGTGTAAAACTAGGATTTTTCTTATAACCCATAGTTTTCATGAAAACGCACTTTTTTTCTTTCTTTCAATTTTTGCTTTAAAACACTGTCGTTAAACTTAAATTCTTCAATTTCTCATCGTAAACTCAAATGATTAACCCAGTGTAACAGATGCATCTACTTATTGAAGGAATGGTGGTTATTAGGGCTGCTATAGGTTCTAGGTTTTATCTTACTTTATCTTTTTGTAAGTAATCTTGTTTCTCCTTGACTTAAGGAGATTGGTGTAAGTCTTTTCCTTGTTGTCAACTCCTTGATTTAAAGAGATTAGGGTATGGTCTCTAGACTCCTTGATTTAAGGACATTGAGGTATGTTGATGTAAGACTATTAGATTAGCCTTTGTGGGATGTTTCAAGGAGCTTTCCCGGATGTCTTTGTGCACTACAATATGCACCATATCCTTCTCCTTAAATACTAGAACTCATAGGTAGACAATTGGAACCAAATCTAAAGATTCATTGTATCCTTCTATGTCCAACATGTGAGATTTATCCATAATTGATAAGTCTAAAGTTTGGTTATCACATTACTAAAGTGATATATAAATCTTGTATCTCTACTAGGATACAACAAGACAATATTCAATTCATAACACTACTTTAAGGAAATAATATATTAGAAGGCATCCATCACATTACATTGATATGATAATTCAAACATTCATAATGTTTAATACAAAATAAATTAGCTCTATACATTTAGAGACTAATTAAATACCTTCTTTTAGGCACTAATAGTGATCTTCCATCATATGAAGCCACATAATAAGTTCTTAACAAAATAAGAAAGTTTAAAGACTATCTTTAAGTGCCTAACAAGACTTCCTAAGTAGTTAGCAAAAACTTGGTGGCCGAACCCTTCTCCACTCTTTTCAATGCTTGTTCATCTTCTACTTGGCTCCTCCACCTATATACAAATATACAAGTGATTAGCCCTTTATATCAAATATAAATTTAGAAGATCTAACCATTAGAATTGAAGATAAGAACATAAACCATATCTTGTGGCTTGTCCTTAAGAGTTGCAAGGTATAACCTGCAATTCCTCTTCCAATGCCCCTCCTTTCCATAGTGGTGGCAAGTCCCCTTGGGCTCCTTTGCCTTCTTTTTCCTCACTCCTCCTTGCAGCTTAGGAGTGGGTGACTTCTTCCCCTTCCCTTTGCCTTCGCCTTACGGCTTAGCCTTGGAAGAGGATGGCTTGTTGTAGGCTACTGCAGCAGTCCCTACACCGTTCTCTTTCTTCATAGTCTTCTCGGCAGTTACTAACATGTTTAGTAACTCAGAGAGAGTACTATCCATCTTATTCATATTGTAGTTCATTACGAACTGCGAGAATGAATCAGAAAGAGAAGCCAATATGAAGTCCTGGGCCAATTCCCCGTCAAGTGGAGTACCTAGGTTCTCCAATTGTTCAATGAGTCCTATCATCTTCAGTACATGTTGATGCACTGGAGCCCCCTTGACCATCTTGGTCTTCACAAGTTCACTAACAGTGCTAAAGCGACGGTTGCGCGTCCCTTCACCATATAACTCCGTAAGATGGAGTATGATGGAAGATGCACTGTCCATGCCCTCGTGCTGTCTCTGTAGCTCCTCATTCATGGAAGCCAACAGATAGCACTTGGCTTGTGTATCATCCTCAACGTGCTTGTCATACTTAGCACGTTCATCCTCAGTGGCCTCAGGGCCGAGAGGTATGTGAGGTGGAGCTTTATCTAGCACGTAAACAATCTTCTCCAATGTTAGGAGAATCTTGACATTACGAAACCATGATGGGAAATTGTGCCCCTCTAGGCAATGTTTGTCGAGTATTTTCGCAAGTGTGCTTCCAACCATATCTAAATACATAAACAATAAAATAATTAGTTTGATTGTTGATTAAGTCAAACGATTCGGGTCTTTAAACCGAATGACACCACCCACCATTTTTGGAAAATTCCATATCCCTCAAGATGGAATCCGGGAGATTTCAATGAAAGCTCCTAGCGGGTTATGAGAGGCTCACTATTACCAAGCCCACCTCACGATGATACAATATTGGCTAGCAAAAATAATAATGAGAGGGTACACTTACCCATTCACAACAACCTCTTGTGATTACCCATCTTTTTGGCCTCTAGAAAACAATGCCTCACGATGATACGATATTGGCACCATTTTTCTTATTTAAGTTCTTTCCCACCATGCCGGTTTAGATAGGGGTCCAAGTATGACCTCACGATGATACGATATTGGCCACACTCGTTGCCTACCTTCACCTCATCAAATGTTTTAAATAAACTCCTCCTGAGTATAAGCATGCACTTTGCACTCCCCCATGATAGGGTGAAGGCGGTATACAAGTCATAAACGATTGGAGCCTACCACGGTGGAAGGCCATGAAAAAGTGTTCAAAGCACTCTTACGCTTTCAACTTAATATTGTATGTTGGTTGAGGGATTTTAAGGTCTCATCAATTTTATTTATTTAATCACATTCAAATAAATTGTGTCCTATTATAACTACTAGTCCAGAGTTAATGAAATTAGTAGCATGTGATATCCCCACTATTCGTTTTCATAAAACAAATCAATATCAAAACATTTTTCAAAATATTGGAGATATATATAACTACTAATTGTATTCATTATAGTTTAGTAGCGTATGATACTCCCACTATTTGTTTTAAGAAAAACAAATCAATATCAAAAACGAATTTTTTTAAATATTGGAAGTAACTACTACTACTACGGTTTTTGCATTCCTTTGAATTTGGACTTTATAGTTATCGTAGGCTCTTGGATGACCATGGACTTATTAGGTTATTGCAACAACGAGCCAACATAGTTGAATAAGAACTCGGGGAGGTTGTATCAATTTAATTACGTGCTTTTCAATCCAATTAAAACATTTTCATTGAGCCATTAGAAATGAAAGACAATCATTCATTGCTAATTAGGGCGTTGGACACATTTAATCTTTAATCTCATGTCAAAACCCTCTTTTAGTTATGTCTCTTTACCAATAGTTAAAGAAACTCTAGTCTAGCACTAGAGGGAATCAACTAACTAAAAGAGATTAAGAAGTAATAAGAATTACAAACAGATTTGTTCAAATTCCTACAAATTACACATACTAAGAGGGAGAGATAGATTAATGTCCAACGTGACAAGGTCCAATTGAAACAGTAATTAAAACACATTCCCAAGGTTCAAACAATTTGAGTTTAGCGCCTTATCTCATAGCTCAATTATCGTTTAAGGCATAAGTCCATAGTCACCCATTTTTCTAACTACTTAATCACATTAAATAATCATATGGAATGCAACATAAACATTTAGATTTAGTGCATATGGGCATAATATTATTATGAGTTTAAACAACTAATAAAATTAAAATCAAATATTTTAACTTTTCAAATAGTAGGGGCCTAAATGCAAATATGAAAAGTTAGGGGTCAAACCGTAAATACTTGAAAGTATAAACAACCCTTTTAACATTACAAAAAAGCCCCACAAGTGGGTAATCCACTAGGGTGGCCGGCCAACATAATGGGGATGGGAGGTTTCACCCATCTTGCATTGAACCAACATAAAGTAGAGAAAAAATTAAATTTTGCTTGTCACTTGGTTTTGCTTTAAGGACTTTAGTGAAAAGGGTGATGGAAATTTAACTAGACTAGTCTAGGTTTGAATAAATTTTGAGATGGCTATGGATGGTTTGTACATCATCCAAAACCACAAAACAATGCATAAGAAACAAATAAAACCATTTTCACCAAAAACCAAACCATGAACACCAAGAACAAAACCATGAACACATTTTCAAGATTTGTATATTCTTGGTGATTTTTCAAACCCAAAAACAAAAGTGACAAGATTTCTACTTTCTTGCTTCAAAGTGTGTGTGTGTGATTCAAAATAAAAACACAAACACATAGCCAAAATCCCCTTTTTGCCGTGCCCTCCCTATGACTCAAAACCCCAAAATTTGTTCTAAACTCATTCTTCATTCATGCATCCAAAACACTTTTTGCATACATATCTTTCTCAACTATTGATTTACATTTTTCAACAATTGAAAAACAAAAGATAAACATACTTTGAATGAAGCAATAATATGTCATACATAAAATTAAGACCCATATGCATAAAATCCAAAAAGGACACATCATACATAAACCTTTGGCTCTGATACCACTTGAAGGGAGAACCATGAGATTCATGTGGGATTTCTAGTGACTAGCATGCATATACAATTCAAAATTTATATACGAAAGCAACGGAAGCATGTTATCAAATAATATCAAAGCAATAGTCATGTAAACCCCTTTCAAGATGCATAGGTTTATGTAAGATGCATCAAAAACAAATTTATATAAGAACCAAGTTTATGAGTAGTTTTATACCTCTTGATCTAGATCTTAGACCAAGGATGGACCACCTCCAAGCCCTTTGCTCCTTGAACTCCTTGAGCCTAGCCTCCTTCCTTGCCTCCTCCACTTTGTTTAGAATGAGTGCTCCTAGGTTCTCTTCAATTTTCCAAAATTGAAAACCTCTAAAGATCCTCACCTACTAGTGTAGTGAGAAGGATGAAGGAATAACCAAAGGGGTGAAAAGATGATTAGCTAAATCCCCCTTATGGTGGCTGGCCCTTTGAGTGTTAGAGAGATATTTTTCTTTTTTTCTTTTGTTCTTTTAACACTTCAAAAACCCTAATGAAACATTTGCTATAAAGTTCCTTTTATAGCCAAAAAGAAACAAGTCAACATTTGACCTCTCTCCCTCCTTTGGCCGGCCCCTTTGTGTTGTTTGGGCTTTGGGCTTTTATTTATTTCAAGTCATCCAATGCTTGAATAAAAGCCCAATGGGTTTAGGCCCAATGGGCCCAATTAAACCCGAACGTTTCTTTAAGCCCAAAACGATCTAATATCGCTTTTATGATTTCTTTAGACTTTCTAATTAATCACAACACTTAATTAATCCAATTAATTATTTCCATCATCCATTAATTACTCACTACAAGAGTGTATTGGTGAACAATCGTTTTAGGTTCTAATTAGCAAGGCAGTGAGGTGATTGGCACCAATCCAATTGATTATATTTAATCCAATCACTTAGTGAATTAGAACTTACTTTTAATTCACCTTCTTCTTTGACGACTACATTTAATCATCTAGAAGAACTCACAAGCCATGAGTGACATCTAACCATATATCATGGCTACCCAAGCTAATGTAGAAGTTGTTCGGAGAACCTATTCAGTTGGAATTACAATGTGATTCGATCCTTCTCTAAAACACTACTCTCAATCACATCACTAGGGTATGGATATATTATGTCAAACCCCTAATGTGATTATTCCTTCTTATATGATTCAATTGAGTCGTATAGGAACGTTTTCCTTTATTACGCTCGATACTTCGGCCGAAGATTCTAGAATCATATCTTAGAGTATTCATCCTCTCTTAACGAGGATTAGAGATTCCTTGTTGCGCATTCACTTGCCTTCATGACTAAGTGGCTTAACCCCGACTATGCCGTGGACACCCGTGGATGGAGTGACTTTGACATAATCAAAGATCAAGTACTTAACCACAAGACAACGATGATGCCTCAGGTCAAAGGACTACTTACATTATTCCAACCATTAGAGTTACTTGCTTGACATGTGAGTAGACCTCCATGCAAGTACTCTCGTTCGATTGTGTTCAGTGAACTCATTCCCTTAATGAGCACCTACATACTTGTCTTAGTGTCACTACACGAATGGGATGAGACTTTCCATCCTTCTAATTGAAGCGGACATAGTATGGACCGGTCTATGCATTGTCAGTATCCCTCCGACAATCCTATGACCAGGAACCTTTTGGACATGATGGTTATGTGAAGAAGGTCTCTGTAGTCTAACTTCATTAGATTACTTCTTCAATCGATCCATTGTCCATGGATTCACCATTTAGGACATATATCGTTTATAGAGATAGTCCTAAATAGTATCTTTGCCATTTGATGTATAAGAGTCATCTATACATCCATTTATTGTCCTGAAAGGTTTCTTCCAAAGATTGACTTTCAGGGCATATTTCCAACAGCTGTGCTTGACTACAGGACTAAAGGTCTCGGTGTAATCAATCTCAGGCTGTTGATGAAACCTATTTGCGACTAACCTCACCTTGTGCCTCTCTACAGAACCATCCGCCCGTCTTTTGATCTTAAATACCCATTTGTTGGGCAGCACATTCATTTGTGAATGATAAGGAACAAGCTCCCACTTGCCACATCGCTGCAGTCCATTAAATTCTTGAACCATGGCATCCCTCCATTGGTGGTGCTTGACTGCCTGACTGAAACAGGTTGGTTCAATTAAAGAAAGATCAGTAGAGACATGCATAGCATATTTAGGATTAGGTTTTTGTATTCCAGACTGTGATCGAGTTGTCATGCGCGGTCTTGGTACTGAGAATTGATTTGTTGAAGCAATATCGTGGTCTGAAGGTGGCAGAGACGGAGGCGTGGGTGACTCAACAACTGGGGCTTGCTCATTTAAATTTTGGTTCGTGGAACTAGGGTCAGGGAGAGATAAGGTGGCTGGCGGGTTGGAAGGATAGGATAACACGGGATTTTGAGGAATAGTATGGTGATCAGGATTTTGTGGATTAGACGTGGTTATGTTTGGCTGGGATGGGAACTCTAAAGGGTGGGTAGGGTTCAGCAAAGTGGTGGAAGTATCTGACAAAAGTATATGAAATGTGAACAAAAGATTAGGAGATGCAAAACTACATGTGTTATCAACGTTGTCCCGCAAAGATGTGAGTTCCTTAAATGGAAATGAGTCCTCATCGAATAGGACATGGCGAGACAAATAAATTCGTCTTGTGGACAGGTCCAAACATTTATACCCTTGATGATTCAGTGAGTATCCTAAAAATACACATGGTTTTGACTTGGGTTGAAGTTTATTTTGTGCATAAGGAACAAGCCAAGGAAAACACTTACAACCAAACACCTTTAACGTCTCATAGTTTGGAGATTTTTCAAACAATGTCTCATAGGGCGATTTATGGGACAAAACCCGAGTTGGCAATCTATTAATTAAATAAGTTGCTGTTGAACATGCATCAAACCAATATTTGTTTGGAATGTGAGAGTGAGAAAGCATGACAATACTCGTTTCAACAATATGTCGAGGTTTTCTTTCTGCTAGGCCATTTTGCTCGGGGTGTTTGGGACACGAAAACCTTTGAGAAATGCCCTTTGTTGCAAGAAATTGTTGAAAACCTTTACTTTTGTACTCACCTCCTTCATCACATTGAAGGGTTTTTATGGAAGTATTAAACATATTTTCGACCTTAGCTTTAAATTGAACAAATATTTCAAACACTTCAGACTTAGTTTTCATGGGAAAAATCCAAGAATACCTAGAATAATCATCCACAAACAAGACATAATATCGAAAACCTTCAATTGAAATAACTGGAGAACACCAAACATTGGAATGTAAAAGTTGTAAGGGAAATTGAGAAACGGACTCTGAAGTACTAAACGGTAACTTAGTACTTTTTCCTAAAGGACACGACTGACAAAACGTCACATCAGCAGTACCATGAATTGGTACGTGTTTATTTGAAATTAAAAACTTGATAATAAAAGATGCAGGATGACCAAGACGTGAATGCCATTTTTGAGCCGAGACTCGAATGCCTAGACACACTGAAATAGGGTTATTCAACTGTCCACCGCCACCAAAAAATGGGTATAAGCCATTCTCATATCTCCCGCGGAAAAGCGTCTTCCGGGTCTTGAGGTCCTTAACAAGAAAAAAATTAGGAAAGATGAGTAAATAGCAATTATTGTCTAGGGTAAATCGGTGTGCAGAAATAATGTTGGTTGAGGCAGTGGGGCATCTTAAAATATTTTGCAATTGAAATGAGCAAGATTGAGTTTGTATTTGATTTGAATCCACATGAGAGATAGAAAGGCCAGTATCATTACCTACACCACCCACATTCTGATTACCATTATACTCTTTTGGGTTTACCAAATTCTGGATGTCTGGAGTGACATGAGCATTAGCATCGGTGTCCAAAAGCCACTGTCCATTATTCTGCCGATTGAGAGGAACCAGAGATGTTGCCATGGCAGTGAGATGTTTTGCTGGAATTCTCCCTTCATAGGCTACATTCATTCTTTGATAACAATCTAGGGTAGGATGCCCTTATTTTCCACATATCTGGCATGTGAGTCGTTCTCCTGTGGTAGTAAATTTCTCACCATTGCAGGCCGAATTTGGCCTTTGATTATTGTTGTGAGGAAAGAACCCCCGCGGGTTGACAGCACCACCACCACGTGCGGATAATGAAGTCAAATCACAAACCGGCCCACAAATCAAGTCTTAGTTCTTTCGTCAATTAATCAATCCTACAATCAAGGCCAAATCCATCCGTAGTCAAGGGTTGAAAAGTCTAAAAATAGGAGGCTCCAAGACAAAGAAAGGGGTCCATAAATCATTTCACGCCCAAACGCTAAAGCTTTGAAATTCTAAAGCTCTCAAGCACCTAAACACTTAAAGACTTACGAAGACTTGGAAAACCCTTCGTGTTCTTCATCAAATCTTGTGAAGAACCACCAAGCACCCCTACACATGCCAGTTCCTCCATTGCCAAAAGCCAAAACCTTGCGTCATTCATTCATCCAAGATCAAGTCATTTAGGAGATCGAATCAAGGGATCAAGTTGTAAAGAGATTGTAACATGTGTTCAAATCAAAGGATCAAGTTGTAAAGAGATTGTAACACGTGTTCTTGTCTCATTTATCACAGGATTTTCGTGTTTACAAATTTGGCACGCCCGGTGGGACCATCTTTGCCTCTCATCTCTTTCTTCATTCAAGAAATCCAAAGACACTTTGAAATCGTTGACTTCCAATATAAGTCAAGTTGTCATCGCCACCACGGCAAAGAGTGTGGTGCCTTGACTGCAAGTGGAGAATCCCTTGATGTCAAAACTCGAAGCAAAGCAAAGGTGGTGACCATTCAATGCACCACTTCCAAGTTGAGGCCGCTAAAAGAGCAGGGGAAGCATCAGAGGCGCACTCCCGTCATCAACCTAGCCTCGCTAGGGGCACCGAAGCATGCTGCTATGGCACACAAGATGGCAACCCAAAGTGGCTAGCAGGATTCTTTGTTTTCAAAGAACTCGAGGGAGCGTTCCTTATCACAGCCAGAGTCCAAAGCTACATCAATGGGCTCTCTTTCTATCCAACAAATTCAAGACATAATCACCAATACCATCAAGGCACAATATGGAGGCATTTCGAGGGATGCACTGATGTACTCGAAGCCATACTCCATGAGGATTGATAGCTTGCAGATGCTGACGAGGTACCAACCACCAAAGTTTATGCAGTTCGACGGAAAAGGAAATCCAAAGCAACATATCGCTCATTTCGTCGAAACTTGCAACAAAGCTGGGACGGAGTGAGACTACCTCGTAAAGCAGTCTGTCTGTTCTTTGAAGTGAAACGAGTTCTATTGGTACACAAACCTAGAGCCTAAGTCCATAAACAATTGGGAGCAGATGGAGCGAGACTTCCAGAGCTGTGAAATTGAGCTTGTTCAAGTTCGACATGTCCCTAAACATAGGGTATAACAAAACGTGGTTAATCATATGGAAAGCCATAGACATACATTGTAGAACATTCGAGTTCTATAGACATGTATTAGTTTAATTTATGCATGAAAGCTACATGTTTCATATGGTAAGTTTTGAATGAAAACTTACGGGTTTCAAAGGCACTAAATTCGAAACTACAAGTTCGATTTGGTTATGAACATTTAGTTCATATATAGGGGTACCTGCAAGTACACAAAATACAATATACAATAAAGTGTAGTGGATTTATGGATTGCTTTAGGAACCCAAGTGTGAGAGTCAACGGTTCAAAGAGACGAAATAATTTATTGAATCGTTAATGCCAAAAAGAGAACTTCTGGCCAGTAATTTTGGACTAATTGTCAGATTAGTGGACTACTGGTCACTTTAATTAATTCAATAGATTGAGACAATTCGGGGTCGATCATAGAAGCAAAAATAATTATAACATGCGGGGTTAACATTATTTAAAATCCCAAAAATTTGCATTAGAGTCGAAGAACATAGCCCAAAAGGTTTTGGGCCTGGGTGCCGTGACTAGGGCAAAGACCTATGAGGTTTTATTAGGCTCGGGTGGATGCTAGAAGCAGTCCAATCCAAGGATGCAGGCCATGGGTTCAATTTGGGAGGCCCAGCTGTGAAGGTTGGAGTGTTGGGTTGTGGCATGGAACTGATCCAGCAAACCAGAAAACTGGTGCGAACGAGCCGAGGCTTCAAGCCCGTGTCAGTGAAAAGCCCAACATGGCTTCAAGCATGTAGGCTGCGGGTTGGGTTTTGGACTGGGGGTTCAGGCCCGTGTATCATATAACTCAAGTCAAAGCTTGGTTGGGTCCGAGAGGAAGCAGCAATCCCAAGGGGCTGCGCGTGAGGTCCAAGGTGTTGAGATGCTGTCTCAAGGTCTACCACAAGGTGGTGCCGCAAGAAATTACCCTTTTTTTTTTTGACAAAATATATGAACATATGTACAATATATATAATTGGAAGGAAAATATAAATATAGGGGCTTCATGCGTCATGGGGAATGTTTTCATGCTTGAAGGTTTTTTCAAATATCTTAATTTATTTTAGAAGAACTTGATTGGCAGAAAACGATTGAGAGCCTTTGAATTTTCAGAAGATAGCCTCCTCCTACGATCCTTCAGTTCCTTAGCTTCTAGTAAGAGCGTGCTGATAACGTGTTGTAGGCCTAATTAACTGAGTGATCTAAGGAACAGAGAGGTAGGGGGCCGTGGGTAACAAGAGAGAATGAGAGAGATTTAATTCTGAGGTGTGTGTTCTATTTATAGTAGTAGGAAAGGTATAATCCTTACCCTAATGGGATTACATCTCTTAATAGATAATCAACTCCTAATAGGTAACTACAAGATACTCCTAGATATACTAGGATTTACACAATCACATTCCTAATTCGATTGGATTGCAACAAATTCTTGATTATTGATTAATTAAATTATTGATTATTGAATAATCTACATAATTATTGATACTGGTTAATTGAATTGAATTTTTGTTTATTGAATAATTATTAAATTATTAGTTCTAATTAATTGAGTTTTTAGTTTAATTAGTTATTAGTCATATAGTATACTCTACTCTTGGATTACGAGTCTAAGATTTTATGGAACAATAGTATAAAAAAAAACATGGCTTAAATATCCCTTCAAATATTCTGGGTAGTCCTTCTTCGAGTATTGATGCATTACAGACGTTCCTAATATTGTCTAATATCTATATGAATTTGGTTGTCTACATTTTTTTAACCTTGCACTCTTTTAAATTCGCCCACTCCTCTGGCAATTCCTGACTTCGCCACTATCGTCATGTGATACTTTTTGCTAATGAAACAAGGGTAATGAGAAGCTTAGAAAAATGAAGCCCATATCTTTGAAACCCCACTATAGTAATGCCAATAAAAATAGAAAATGAGAGACCCAAAGTAATAAGAAAATGACTTGTAACTGTGAAGCTATAAGGTATCAAACCCTGAAAATTACAAAATAACAAAAAAGTAAAAGTGATAGAGATGCGAGGGAAAAACTTTTGCTCAACATTTCTAGAAAGACCACCCATTAGTCTTCGAATGAAGAACATGGTATAGGCTTATTTAGCTCTATCCATGACATTATTGGCTTCAATAGTTTCTCACCTTCTAGGTAATTAAGTGGAGGTTCAAAACTCATACCCACGTAAAGCAGTTTTTGGTAGAAACTTCGACATCAGTGAAACTGAACTTGTTATGATTTGAGAATCCACCAAGTGAGGGAAACAAGTTGTGGTTGATGCTATGAGAAACTAAAACCTCCATAAGCATCAAGGTTAGAACATTCAGGTTCTAAGACATAATTTGGTTTAACAGTTTAATCACGGAGAGCTTCAGGGTTCAACATGAGTAGTGCGGTTTTAGCAAACACGAAAGGTTTCTATGCCAATACTCGAAATTTTGGTTTGATATTCAGTATGAACTTTAGGTTCATTGTACATGTATTTTCATAACAATACGGTACCCAAAGAGCTCCACTGATGTTATTATCATCACGCTTGCATGTATTGAATACAACATAACAATGTAACCAGAAAACAACTGAAATAGCAAAGCAGGTCAACTTCATAGAAACAAACTACATCATACAACAGAATGAAGGTACCGGACCGGTCGGTTGTCGATCGAGAAGTGCTTATGGACCTGTTGGATCTCAGGAGAAAGAAGCTCCTGCAGAGCACCTTACATCTAATTAATCTACAGCATTGCATTCTTGGTTCAACAATATGCTCGTCCAGAGGAGAGAAAATTGAAGCTACTCCTGCATAACTAAAATTTGATTAAATACCTAAACTTATGCTTTTAGTTCTGTTACTTTAGGTCTAACTCTACTTTAGCTCTAAGACATTGGTTGTCCTGCGGCCAGCCTCGGTCAAATCGTTACAAAAGTTCATGCTTTCCATCAACCAATTTGACAGAAATGCAAACTGGAACAAGAACCACATCAAAGCGCAAACTATCAGGGGAATTTCGTGAAACTAAAACTACAGGGATCAAAAGAATCAGAGTAACTACAGCAGAACTGTAACTTTTGACCCAACTTCAACTTGCTGCTACATATTGCCCTGAAATTCTACAAGTACAATTGTACAAATGCGAATTATCACACTGAATTACCAATACTCTTGGATCTTGGGTTCGTAAAATACATTTGCAATTGACTTAGATACTACAGAGAATGACCTTCAAAGACTACAGGAGACGACACTGAGTGCAGACTGCACTGTTAGTTATGATTGGCAGACACCAAATGGCTAATCCATCGTATGCTTAGCAGACTATTTCAGCAAATAGGACGCTTGAGAAGAATTCTGATAAATTGTAGCCTGATTAGCCCTTATCTAACTTCTAATTCACATGTTGGAAAACAAGAGTGCTTACTTACATTTCTGAAAAGTATCACTTTCAAGCTAGAGCGACATGGTACAAAGACAATGATACAAACTCACTCTGAATTTTGGATGCCCAAACATCGAAAACTTCAATATATATTTGAATGAACATCTAAACAAAATAACATGACCAAATGTTCAATGTGATAAATAAATCTTGGTAAATTCCATTGACGACCCCTAAGAGTTGGTTTCCATTTTGATCCCTAATCCTTAATGTGCCATTTTCCTCCCTTGCAGTTACCACAAACATGTATGTGTCCTCTATAAATAAAAAGAAAAAGGCTGGGCATTCACTCAAGGGTTTCGGTAGGGTTCGAATAGGTGATAAACTAAAACTGTTTGCAGTAACAAACAGATAAAAGTCATACAAAGAAAGCTAATTCGGCCCTGTATAAAAGAATAATAAAACAACGGATAGAAATATGAAGACCCCAAGAATTTGAAAGTTGTACCAAGAGAATGAATGTGATAGGCAAATGTACGAGAGATCTTTAAACTCAGAGGGAACCAATAGTGGAAGTCCGATGTTTTGAACAAGTTCACACTCTATGCCATTTTACCATATCATCTTTTTATTCCTGATCACAAAATAAATTATTAAACCAATGGGCAAAGATGTAAGAACACAATACACAAAAATGCATAAAAACCACCCGTATTTTCAACTTTGGAAGCTCAGACTATCATTGAACAAATCAATGAGTTACTGCCTAAATCAGTTGGACATGGGAAGAGGTATATATGATTTTGTCTTTACGTTCGCAGATCCACACAAATTGCAATACAAGAGGAATTAAATTGTTTCATGAAAGCCTCGGGCATTAATGTCTTGCCAAAAAGAAGAAACAAATAAAATTACAAAGTTTAATTGTTTTATTACCAATGATCCCTTAGTCAGAAGGTCTCGATTAGAGTATAAGGTTCACTATAATGTGTTCTGTATTATTATAGAAGTTTGTTTTATTATTGAATTACAAAACCTAATTCTGCAGCTTGTCAACATTTTATTCAGAAATTGGGTGCTATCTTTCCTGTGAAGGATTTGGGACCCTTGCATTATTTCTTGGGTCTTGAGATTCAAAGATCTTCTGCAAGTCTTTTCTTACATCAAAGCAAGTACCTTCTAGACTTGCTTTAAAAGACACATATGGAAGGTGCTAAACCATGTCTCACTCCTATTAGCTCTCTCAAACTTGATCACACAGGGCCTTTGTTACCGGATCCCAAAGAGTAGAGGTCTATTGTTGGTGCACTGCAATACTTGACTTGGACATGACCTAATTTATCTTTTGCTGCCGTAAGAACTCATGAAGGACAAACCGAAAGCTTCCCCATAACTGTAGGATTACATCAAGGCTCATCCTTAAGTCCTTACCTTTTTGCGTTGGTAATGGATGAGTTAACAGGACATATTCAAGATGATATTCCTTGGTGTATGCTTTTCGCAGACGATATAGTGTTGATAGATGAAACTCAGGAAGGGGTAAATGCGAAGCTTAACCTTTGGAGAGAAGTGTTGGAATCTAAAGGTCTTCGCCTAGGCCGATCAAAGACAGAATATATGGAGTGCAAGTTCAGTGCAAATGGAGGCCAAAATGAGTTAAGGGTGAGGATCGGAGATCAGGAAATACCAAAGAGCGACCGTTTTCGCTACCTAGGATCTATCTTGCAAAAGAACGGAGAATTAGATGGAGATCTCAACCATAGAATACAAGCTGGCTGGATGGATGAAGTGGAAGAGTGCATCCGGCGTGTTGTGTGATCGTCGTATGCCACTGAAGCTTAAAGGAAAATTTTATAGGACGGCAATAAGGCCGGCGATGCTGTATGGCACAGAATGTTGGGCGATGAAGCACCAACACGTACACAAAATGGGTGTAGCGAAGATGAGGATGCTTCGTTGGATGTGTGGGCACACGAGAAAGGATAAGATTAGGAATGAGGATATCCGAGGTAAAGTAGGAGTAGCCGAAATTGAAGGAAAACTGAGAGAAAATCGGTTACGGTGGTTTGGACATGTGCAAAGAAGGCCTACTGACGCTCCGGTTAGAGGATGCGACTACGGGACAGAGGTTCAGGGCCGAAGGGGTAGAGGAAGACCTAGGAAAACTTTGGAAGAGACTCTAAGAAAAGACTTAGAGTACTTGGATCTAACGGAGGACATAACACAGGATCGAGCACAATGGCGTTCTAAGATTCATATAGCCGACCCGACTCAGTGACTTGGATTTTTCAAGTCTCCAATCGAGAAGTTTTCCCCACTCGGGAAATTAAGGGAACACTACCTCAACCTACATGCTCCACTCACAAAGCTTCAACATACAAGCTTCAACAAAAGAAAAATTCAAAGAACTTAGTGAAGAAGGCTTTGGTGTATTTAACACAATACGTTGAAATGAAACAAAGCTTATTTATTGATATCTCTAAGAAGTTACAAATATGTACATATACACGAGTCAAAATAAACAAACAAGAGGGAGCCTTCACAAAGGTTGCTTAGGAGAAGTCTCAGCAGTTGGCAGAGCCCCAGAAAGAGAAGGCACCGGAGGGGGATCATTCGGAGCCTCAGTACTGGACAGCACCCTAGAAGGAAGAGGCATCGGAAGTTGATCATTTGGAGCTTCATTACGCGGTACAGCCCCAGAAGACGAAGGCAATAAATGCCTTTGGAACAAACCCACAAACCTCTGATGATCATGTAAAATCTGACCATCAGATTCCTTCATCTGGTCAAGCTTCCTCTTCATGTTTGTAGCATAGTCATGTGCGAGCCGGTGCAACTGTTTATTCTCATGCTTGAGCCCTCTAATCTCCTGTTTGAGACTCATCACTTCAGCCGCCAATGATTCAACTTGGCGGGTTCGAGCAAATAGGCGTTGGGCCATATTAGACACAGAACCTGCACACTGAACACTGAGAGCCAGATAATCCTTAACAGCCAACTCATCAGACCGTTTGGAAAGTAGTCTGTTATCTTTGGGAGTGAGAAAGTTCATGGCCACCACCGCAGCGGTCATATCATTTTTCATCACGGAATCCCCAACGGTAAGAGGACCAGTAGGGGATAAGAAGGATGGGCGCCATATGTTGTCTGGAGAAGGCGTGGCTGCCTCTTCAACAAGGTTCAAGTCAAAACGATGGTCGGAGGGGCCAGACATTTTCAAAGGTGTTGAAGAGAAAAGAGGTCGGACAAATCAAGATCTTAGAAATGCAAGAAGGGAGCTTTTACTGGTGGAGATTCAAGTGTGCTTTGGAACTTAATACCAGCCTCTATAAAAATCTGCACTCGATAGAGCTTCAGAAATCGAAGAGGCACCTGCTCAGAAATCAAAAAGGCGTTTACTTTCTCAAAAGCTGGGCTGCTCAAAGACTACGAGGGCCAATCTCAGGAATCGAATATGCGTTTGCTTTCTCAAAAGCTGGGCTGCTCAAAGACCACGAAGGTCGATCGTAGAAATCGAAGAGGCGCTTGCTTTCTCAAAAGCTAGGCTGCTCAGAGACCACGAGGGCCGATCTCAGAAATCGAAGAAGCACCTGCTTTTTCAGGCTTTTCAGCACCTGTCACATGCACACTCAACTTTGCGGAAATTACGGGCATTCAGTCGAATATTTCTAGTGAAGTAGAAAGCACGTGAATGTTACTGTTCAATCATTCACTTTCCACACGCAACATCAGCTCACGGGTACCATAGATAACTTTGCCAAAAATCTCTGACAAAGTTTAGACACGTGAAGCTTGCAGCTCCCATTACATCGCTATGACCAAGAAGGGTAAAAGAATAGCAAAGAAACAGCACTAACAAAGTTTAGACACATAAATTTTGAAGGTCTAGCTACCATATTATTACCCACAAGGGTAAAGGAACAGGACCACTGCTGGATAATTGGAAAGTCCCTGTGGGTCAACCTCTATGCTCCGTGGCAAGGTAGACTAGCAAACAGGCCTAACCTTTACTCACATTCGAGAAAACACTCCCAACAAGATTGCTTGCTTCAACATCGAAGAGGCACCGTCCTCTGAATCTCGAGAGCCAGACTCCCAACATGATTACTTTCTCAAAAAGCGACGAAACACCGCTCTCCGAATCTCGAGAGCCAGACTCCTAGCATGATTGCTTTCTCAAAAATCGAAGAGGCACCGTTCTCCGAATCTCGAGAGACAGATCCCCGACAGGATTGCTTGTTCGAAAACCGAAGAGGCACCGCTTTCTCAACTTCGAGAACCCCTTAGATAAAGCTTGTCTGTAATCCTCACACCGCTTTCTCAACTTCGAGAGCCAGATCTCCTTGGATAAAGCTTGTCTGTAATCTTCACACGTAACATCAGCTTTCCAGATACCACAGACCACTTTTTCAAAGTGCTCTGACAGAGTTAAAACCCGTGAAGCTGGTAGCTCCCACTACTGTGCTATGACCAAGCAAGGTAAAATAATAGTATTACTCCTTCTTGTTAGGGAGACTCCTATATATGTCGACCTTCATCCTCAACGGACAGGCAGACCTGCAAAAATGCTCAACCCTTCCTCATATCTGAGAGGGCACTCCCAACGAAGCCTCTCGAAATATTCAGTTTTCTTTCCCCCTGAGAATACCTCTGCAAACAAGCTACACCAGAGCAAGAATATCTCATATCATCAAGATTAAAAGCAAGAGTATCCCATATCATGCTTTTTCCCTGTCTTTTCCTTTGGCTTTGTTCTTACCTGCAAGACAAGGAGAAAGAGAGCAATCAGTCAGCACTTGGAATCAAGCTTCCAGTCCGGAACGGACTGCCTGGAACCCCATTGCTCTCGAGTACTCATCTTCAACATCTTATGCTTCCTGAGAAGATACCACATCTGCCTGAGGAACAAATAGGGCAAGTGAGAAGGATACAAGGAAGCATGTGGAGACAAGCGCAACAGAACACGTGCCGATACATCCACTACTTTGTCAACAGCAAAAGTATCCCATATCAGCAGGGTCGAACGTACTCTAGATTTGATGGACTTGTTTTGACCCTCAAATTCTTCAGTCGGCCTTATACTCTGGCGGAAACAAGAAAACCCTCCAGCCCAGTTCAAGAATAAGCCTGTGGAAAGTTACTTCTTCAAAAGCAAAAGTATCTCATATCACCTTTTCTCCTTTTCTTCTCTTTATCCTTCATGCTACCTGCAAGATAAGGAGAAGGATAACAATCAGCCGGAACTCGAAATCAAACTTCTGATCTGGGACTGATTGCTTGGAGCTCTGATTGCTTACCTTGTCTGTCACCTCTTTCAGCAAATCCCCTAGCTCGGCGACTTGGGGGACTCCTACTACATGGTTTGTATCGCGCTTGACCAAGCCTAAAACTACAAGTAAGCGTCAAGTGAAATTGATACATTACCTTGTGCATCTCCACCAGTTAAAGATACCACCCCTGGAGGGAGGAAAAGTACTTCCAAAGAAGATGCCACATCTACCTATGAGACAGATAAGGCAAGTGAAGACAATACCATACTTCGGTACTTAAAAGTTTCGTGATTACGAGATCATTCTTCCACAATATTTCCTAATGTCATTTGTACTAAATCATTCACTTGTACTCACTAAAGGAGAGCTTGAACCTATATACTGTGTAAACCCTTCACAATTAATGAGAACTCCTTTACTCCGTGGACGTAGCCAATCTGGGTGAACCACGTACATCTTGTGTTTGCTTCTTGTCTCTATCCATTTACATACTTATCCACACTAATGACCGGAGCAATCTAGCAAAGATCACAAACTTAATATTTAAGATGATATTCTTTTGTGTATGCTTTTCGCAAACGATATAGTGTTGATAGATGAAACGCAGGAAGGGGTAAACGCGAAGCTTAACCTTTGGAGAGAAGTGTTGGAATCTAAAGGTCTTCGCCTAAGCCGATCAAAGATAGAATATATGGAGTGCAAGTTCAGTGCAAACGGAGGCCAAAATGAGTTAGGGGTAAGGATCGGAGATCAGGAAATACCAAAGAGGGACCGTTTTCGCTACCTAGGATCTATCTTGCAACAGAACGGAGAATTTGATGGAGATCTCACCCATAGAATACAAGCTGGATGGATGAAGTGGAAGAGTGCATCCGGCGTGTTGTGTGACCGTCGTAGGCCACTGAAGCTCAAGGGAAAATTTTATAGGACGGCAATAAGGCCGGTAATGCTGTATGGCATAGAATGTTGGGTGGTGAAGCATCAACACGTAGGTGTAATGAATATGAGGATGCTTCGTTGGATGTGTGGGCACACGAGAAAGGATAAGATTAGGAATGAGGATATCCGAGGTAATGTAGGAGTAGCCGAAATTGAAGGAAAGAGGAGAGAAAATCGATTACGGTGGTTTGGACATGTGTAAAGAAGGCCTATTGACGCTCCGGTTCGAATAAGTGACCACAGGACAGAGGTTCAGGGCCGAAGGGGTAGAGGAAGACCTAGGAAAACTTTGGAAGAGACCCTAAGAAAAGACTTAGAGTACTTGGATCTAACGGAGGATATGACACAAAACCGAGCGCAATGGCGTTCTAGGATTCATATAGCCAACCCCACTTAGTGGGAAAAGGCTTTGTTGTTGTTGTTGTTGTTGTAAATCAAGTCTGTCAATATATGCATGCTCCACGAGAGCCACATCTCCAAGCAGCCAAAAGAATTCTCCGGTTTCTCAAGGGCACAGTGAGTCATGGTTTGTGGTTCAAGAAAGATGTTATCCATCTCAGTGCTTACTCTGACGTTGATTGGGCTGGATGTATATTTGATAGAAGATCTACTAGTGGGTATTGCATATTTCTGGGGTCAAATCTCATTAGCTGGAGTGCTAAGAAGCAACCAACAGTTGCTCGGTCCTCCACTAAAGCAGAATACAGATCCTTAGCTCACACAACAGATGAATTAACATGGATCTGTAAAGTGTTCAAGGATATTGGTCTCCATCTTCCTCATGTTCCTCATCTCTGGTGTGACAATATTTCTGCAATTTCATTTGCTTTTAATCCAGTTTTTCATGCTCGAACCAAGCATGTTGAACTTGATTACCATTATATCTGAGAGTTGGTGTTAGCTAATCTTCTCAAGGTCCAATATGTGTGCACTCAGGACCAACTAGCTGATATTCATACTAAATCTTTGTCTAAATCCAAGTTCTTATACTTGCAATCCAAGCTTTCTCTTGGACCTATGGATGCATCCAAGTTCAGCTTAAAGGGGTGTAAAGAGTCAAGTCAAGTTAGTTAGATGTTTGTTATGATGTTTGTTATAATGTTTGTTATAATGTTTGTTATAATTCTTGTGTAAATTGATAGAGTAGTCGAGGGTATAAATGTAATTGGCGCATTGCTTATATATACTGCAACACCAGTGTAATCTTATGATGATTTCAATACAATTGAAGCATATTCAGAAACTGTGTGTACTTAAAATTCTATAGTTTGGGGTTGCTCTGTGTGTGTGTGTTTCAGAGAGGAAAGAGGGAGTTGCAGAGAGAAAGAGATCGGGGAGTGAAAGGGTCAGGGGGTGAGGGTTAGAGAGAGAGAGAGAGAGAAAGAAAGAGGAAGTTATAATAATAATAAGATATGAAAAATATCCCAAAAGGGAAAGGGGGAATCCGGGTAGGGTGAGGGGATAAGGGGACAAAATTTTCGTGTGGGTGGTCACCTTTTGTTTGTAGATTAAGAATGTGAAAGACAAAACACAAAATATCGGAAAACGTTCGATGTTCGGACGTAGAATCTTAGTTATAAATTTGATTTCGAATCCGTTCGTGCCTACGCGCTCATGGTGATAAGTACGTTAAGAATAAATTAGTAACATTAAAACTACGCGTTTCGACGAGGCAGTCAAACAAAGTCAACTCAAGGGTAAAAAGGTAATTTCATAAATCCGGCAATATGAAAATACACTAAATTGGGGACGGGGTTTCACATGGCTAATATCAGCAATGACATTCCTTTCTGGAAATATATGTGAGCAACGGAAAACCATGTATTGCAACTAGAAGCAAAGTAAGATATCGCACTAGAACAATCATTTTCAAGTCATAAATTTTGCTAGCCCTGCACAAGAGCCAACTCCACAGCAAGGGTGATAGCATGAAGCTTTGCATAGAAAGAAGTATGATGCCCCAAACTCAGGGAGAAAGCACCAAGAAAATAACTCGCATGATCTCAAAAAAACCCACCACTAGCCGCAAGACGTGGTTACCTTTAGCAAGGCCATCTGTATTCATTTTGGCTCAAGAAAATAAAGAAAGATGCCAAAAAATAAGAACCCCAAAAAAAGCTTTACAATACTCACTCGAGATTCCAAAAGGTTATCACCATTCTACTCTTCACCAATAAAAGCAAAGAGACGCTTTACGACTTTTAGTGTACCAAAAATCACACACTTTTTAATCATACTTTGTGATTAGATAAACATCATCAGCGGCAAAACAAAATCCAGGTCCAATAAATTTTAATTACAATAAAATTAGTTGACGATATTTTCGGCCCTCTCGCCAGAAATTTAACCCAGAAGTGACTGTCATCCCCTCGTGTGTTGTCAGAAAAACTGCAACTTTGTGAAGGCATGCCTGCTGTTGCGTAGCCGTACGTAGTGTATTCTTCTAAGAAACCAAAGACCAAAACTTAATGAACATTGTTGTTTTGCCTTTGTGGTTTTGGAGAATAAAAAAAATAACAAAAGAAGGACCACTTGCCCGAGAGAGTTTTTTGTGTGACAGATATATGGGTGGTATACCACGTGTCACTATACAAATGGTGGGATATGTGTGTTAAAACGTTAATAACTTAAAAAATTAAAATTTCCCAACACTTACATAAAAACGAGTGGTGTACCACCCACATTCTGATCACAATAAAAAATAGAATTATAGCATAATATGAATATTAATTATTGATATGAACCATGTGATTATTGATGAATAGAATTGTTGATTACTGAAAATTTGAATTCTTGATTATTGATTAATTAAATTATTGAATATTGAATAATCTATACATATATAATTATTGATACTGGTCAATTGAATTGAAATTTTGTTTATTGAATAATTTATATAATTATTGGTACTGATTAATTGAGTTGTTGGTTTAATTAGTTATTAGTCATATAGTATACTCTACTCTAGGATTAAGAGTCTAAAGACTTAATGGAATGATACTATAAAAAAACATTGCTTAAATCTCCCTTCAAATATTATGGGTAGTCTTCCTTCGAATATTCCGGGTAGTCCTTCGAGTATTGATAAATTACAGACGTTCCTAATATTGTCTAATATCTATACGAATTTTTGGTTGTCTACATTTTTTTAAAACCTTGCACTTTTTTAAATCCGTCTGTCCCCCAAACAATTCCTGACTTCGACACTGTTGTCATATGATACTTTTGCTAATGAAACAAAGGTAATGAGAAGCTTAAAAAATGAAGCCCATTTCTTTGAAATCCCACTATAGTAATGCCAATAAAAATAGAAAATGGGAGACATAAAATAATAAGAAAATGACTTGTAAATATAAAGCTATAAGGTATCATACCCTGTAGATTATGAAATAACAAAAAAGTAAAGGTGACTGAGATACGAGGGAAAAAATTTTGTCATTTCCGGAAAGATCACCTATAAATTTTTGAATGAAAATCATGATAGAGGCTTATTCAGCTCTATCATTAATCGCGATCTCATTGCAGCAACTCTTGTTGGTCTTCCTAATGAATTTGAATCATTCACTGATTCCATACTACTTCGCATTTCGTCTACTTCCTTGGATGAATTACATGGCTTGTTGCTTACTAAAGAACTATTCATGTCACGTCGCAAGAAGACTTCCTCATCTGAGCCTTTTCAGGTGTCTTTGTACAAGACCAACCGCCACTCCTTCTCACACCACCACAAGCTCTTGCTACTCAGAATCATGAAACTCAACCACTTCAGAATTCTTTCTGGTATAATTCTAACCGAGGAAGAAAAATTCGTGGTTTTCGGGGTTCAAATCATGGCAATCATAACTCTGGTTACAATCGTGCCACTCATTATTCTGGATTCAATTGTTACAACCACCCCCAATTATATGTGTTATATATTATTTTAATTTAAACTGCCACGTGACAGCCATCTAACTCCCTTTTCTTTTCTCTCTTTCTGTCCCCCCATCCCCCGGCACCTTTCTTTTCTTCATCTCTCTCTTAGCTCTTCCGTCTATCTCTGTCTCTCAACCTTTCACCTCACCCTACGCTAGGACCCTGTCACCATCAAGGGAGGCTCACAACGAGCCCAGGACTCCTCCCTATGAGTTCGACGGCAAGGGAGCAAAAAGCTCCGACGAACCCTCCCTATTTTTCAGTTAGGTAAGTCGCGGATCTCTCCCTATCTCCGTTAGTGTGATACTTGGTGGTGTTTTCTGAGTTAAATCCTTGCCTTTTTACGTAGGTTTTGACTTGGAATCGAATTGGATTAAGCACACCCATTTTTCCGGCGAACCCGTGAGCTTCGTGGGGATTTCCGGTCACCTCCAACCGTGTCATGGCTATTTGAGGGTAGCAATCTCTTCCCATCACCTTACTCTTCATGTTCGTACTTACATCTGAGTCTAGAACCTCCGCTTTCAGGTGACCAGAGCTGTAGCAGCTCTGGCCTTCTCCTTCGGCAAAACCAGGCCTCTCAGGCCGTTTAGAAAACCCCACGGGCCTTAAGCTCGTTGTGCCTTAGCCTAAAACCCCAGCCCGTTTCATTTTTATTTTTAGTTATATTGTTTTAAAGGGCTTAAAGCCCTGCCCCTTTTGTGAGGCCTTTCGGCTGTGCTGTGTGTGCAGCTCGTGTGTGTATGTGTTTAGCGTGTGTGTGTGTGTGCTGGTGGTGTGTGTATATGTTTGGGCTTAAGCCCAAACCCCATTCCTTCACCCTAAACCCTTTTAACCCAAAAACCCTAGGTTCCTAAAACCCATTAGACCCTAACCCATCCAACCTAAATCCCTTAATTTATTTAGTTCAAGCCCAATCTTTTAGAAAATCCTTTTATTTATTTATTACATTTTTTGTGCTTAAGTAAGGTTGCTTGTGGAGAAATTCTTAATCCTTATCCGCACGACTCTTCTGCTAAGGAATATTTGTGAGTGGACCCCTTTTTAAAAGTACATGATTTTATAGTTTAATTTCATAAATGATTAGCATGCCTACGAGTTTATGATTTGATTTATGTTAAGCTTGTTTACTGAATATATGGATTTTTGTCTCGTGTTTTTGGTGAGGAATTAATTGTTAGCCTATATTGAGCTATATTTTAATATATCGTATTTTCTATAAAAATCATGATCTGGTAGACTATCTAATGGATGACGATAGGATACTAGAACATGTTTCAGAAACCCTTCTTTATAGTATAGACGATGGATGACTTTATACTATGAAGTGGTTATTTATGAGAGGCGTAACTATTTGTGCGTACCTAGAGGACATTATGTCGCCTGGGGCGAGGATCTGGTGTTGGCATTTAGGCCGGGAGAAATAATCCCTGGCTACGGGCTGAGGGACATGGAGCAGGCATTGGGCCTGGAGTTGGTAATCTCTACCTACGGGCGCAAAGACCACAAAGCAGGTATTGGGCCGGGAGATATATTTATTCTGTGATCTTTCTAGCAGCACACCGCGCTTACGAGACGATCTACGATACGTTTATTATTTGGATTTACACGATGTTATTCCGCGATATGATTTTGGAGATACTTTTGGCATGCTAGGATTTTGATTAAATCCATCACTTATTATGCTAGTAGTTTTCATTATATGAACTGTGGGGATTAGTACATTGATAACTGTTTTATTATTATTGTATATATGAACTTGGTCCACTCACCTTTGTTTTTCGCCCTCGTTCAGGTCATAGAAATGAGGACTACGATTCGACGTACGAGGCATTTCCCTACTAGTAGCAGTCTACTCCTCACTTGTGTGATATCTTGTAATGATCTTTCCTTTTTGTAAATCTTGTTTTAGTTTGTGTCTTGTGCACTTTAGACACTTCCTTAAACTTTGTGTTTTTCTCGAGATTTTAAATGGTTATTTATGAATATTTTCTTCTAATCATTACTCTTGTAATCAATTAATGGCTTTCGTCACCTTCGGGTGTCGGCTAGCACGTGTCTATCCTGGTATTCTGGGAATATTAAGGTCGGGGCGTATCAGATTGATATCAGAGCATGGTTAGGGTTTCTTTCCACCAATTTGGTAAATTTCAGTCCTTCCAAATCTTGTTGTCTTTGTCAGAATCATGGCTAATCCTTATGGGAATGTGCCTCGACGACCTCGTACTTCTTTAATGGGGGAATCCAGCAATTTTCTAATGCTTTAATGAATACTCTTCCGAGTCATAAACCGAATCGGACGTATCTAGAAATTGCTAGGAGTCATGGAGTTACTGAATTGAAATCTGTGGGGAATGGCGAGGAGGCTGAGCAGTGGTTGGAGAAAATGGAGGATACTTTAGAGGCTATGAAGTGTCCTCTAAATGAGTTAGAAAACACTGCAGGTTTCTTTATTCAGGGTGATGCTAGGAGTTGGTGGAAATCAACGAAGGAATCTCGTCCACCTGGTTCTTGGATGACTTGGGCTACCTTCAGGAAACGTTTTATTGCTTATTTTCTAAGCGCCAGCTACAGACTGAGGAAGAGGCAGGAGTACTTAGAGTTCCGACAGGGTGATCTCAGCATCATAGAATTTGACAGTACTTTCAGGCACTTGGCTAGACATCATGATAGGACTTATGATAATCCGCAGGCACAGATGGATCAGGCGATAATTGCACTGAACCAGGAGTACCGCACACTGGTAATTGCTCAGAGACCCAGAACTTATGAGGATGTAATTGAGATAAGCCTGAGTATAGAACAGTCTAAGTGGTATACGGAGATACATGACCATCCTCAGATTTGGATCCAGCCCTAGAGACATAATAGAAAGCGGAATCAGAATCAGAGGAATTGAAATTTCCGATCGCGGAGTACCAGAGAATCAGTGGGCCCCTCCAGTTCTGTAAGTCCCAGACATTCTTTTTCCTTTAAACGATCAAAACGGGGCTTAGGGTCTTCTAGTGAAGGCTCAGGCAACGAGTCGGCGAGACGATCTTTCAGTCATTTCACTCCAGGATATTAAGTCTGTAATCAGTGTGGGTTACGTCATCGAGGGAGTTATGGGATGACTGCTATAGTTTGTCACAGGTGCAGTGGTACCGGGCATTTTGTTCGTGATTGTCCTTCAGCACCACCTGGTAATTTTACCTCTAACTCAAACTACAGTGGATATTAGCCAGTTTAGAATTTTGGCACCCGACAGAGCTATAACGGCAGTGGCAGTAGTAGTTAGAGTTATGGTAGCAGTACTAATCAGAACTACGGGGGTAACAGAGGACTGCAGTTGGATGGCAGAGGTAGCCAGAGTTTTAGAGGAAATGACAGCCAAAGTACTCAATTTTCGACCCAGCAGCAGGCTGGAACATCTTCTAGTAGCAGTAATCAGAGGAACCGAGCAGGGTGAAATTCCAGAGGTCGTGGCGGTCGGAACAATAATGCAGGGTACCAGGTTCATGGACATATGAACGCCATGACTCAGCAGGAGGCTGAACAGGATCCTCGAGTTATTACCAGTACGTTACCTGTCTGTAATACTTGGGCTAGAGTTTTAATTGATCCGGGTGCTACGCAGTCTTTTGTTTCTTCATCTTTTGCTCGGGTTATGCCTTCTCAACCCCAACCACTAGGTTTTGATATGCTGATTCAAATGCCAAGTGGTGAATTATTTTGTGCTCAATGGCAATATCATAATTGTCCAGTTATTGTGGAAGGGGAAAACTTAGAGGTTGATCTAATTCCTTTCAAACTGGCGGAGTTTGATGTTATTTTGGGAATGGATTGGCTATCTAAGCACCGAGCGAATGTCGCATGTTAGGAGAAAATTGTGACGTTCAATCGGCCTGGACTTCCAATAGTGACAATTATGGGTGAGCGACGTGTCCTCCCTAATAGTATTATTTCTGCCATTCAGGCAACAAGGTTGTTGAATAAGGGTTGTGTGGGATTTTTAGCCCACGTAATTGTGAAGGATGAATCTTCTTTGCGTCCTGAAGATGTGCCAGTTGTAAGGCATTTCATTGATGTGTTTCCTCATGATCTACCGGGGTTGCCTCCTGCGAGGGCAATTGAGTTCACTATTGATTTACTCCCAAGTACCAATCCTATTTCCTTGGCACCTTATCGAATAGCACCAGCGGAGTTGAGAGAATTGAAGATCCAACTCCAGGAATTGGTAGACAAAGGTTACATCCAGCCGAGTACATCCTCGTGGGGAGCTCCTGTCCTTTTTGTTAGAAAGATGGATGGATTAATGAGACTCTATATCGATTATAGGCAACTAAATCAGGTGACGATGAAGAATCGTTACCCTCTGCCTCGAATCGATGATTTGTTTGATCAATTGAAAGGTGCTCAGGTATTTTCCAAAATTGATCTTCAATCGGGTTACCATGAGTTGAGGATTTGCGAGGATGATGTCCCGAAAACTGCTTTCCATACAAGGTATGGGCATTACGAATTTCGTGTCATGCCTTTCGGATTAACAAATGCGCCTACAGCATTTATGGAATTGATGAACAGAGTCTTTAGACCGTATCTGGATCAGTTTGTGATTGTGTTCATTGATGACATTCTAATTTATTCTAGAAGTGTTAATGAGCACAAGAAGCATTTGAGACTAGTTCTGGAACGATTGAGGGACGACCAGCTTTATGCCAAGTTCAGTAAGTGCCAGTTTTGGTTAACTCAGGTTGGTTTTCTCGGGCACATAGTTTTTGCTGAAGGAATCCGTGTGGATCCCCAAAAGGTGTCAGCAGTATCTAACTGGGAACAACCGAAGAGTGTCACTGAAATAAGAAGTTTTCTAGGTTTGGCAGGATATTATCGAAGTTTTATTCAAAAATTTTCTGCAATTTCTCTACCTCTTACCAAGTTAACTTGTAAAGGTGTTCAATTTGTGTGGGATGAAAATTGTGAACAAAGCTTCCAGGAGCTTAAGTGACGCCTTACTCAGGCCTCAATTCTCGCTCTTCCAGATGACAGTGGCGAATTTGAGGTGTATACTGATGCTTCTCTATTAGATTTTGGGTGTGTACTGATGCAGCATGGAAAAGTTATCGCCTACGCTTCCAGACAACTCAAAACCCATGAAAGAAATTACCCTACTCATGATTTGGAGTTAGGAGCGGTGATTTTCGCTTTGAATATTTGGAGGCACTACTTGTATGGAGAGAAATGTCATATTTTTACAGATCATAAAAGTCTTAAGTATGTGTTCACCAAGAAGGAGCTGAATTTGAGACAGAGAAGGTGGATGGAGCTTATCAGTGATTATGACCGTTCGATCGAGTACCATCCTGGGCATGCTAATGTCGTGGCTGATGCTCTTAGTCGGAAACATCACGAGCAGCTTGCATCACTTCAAACTGTACATGTTCCATTACTATTTTCTCTTCGGGAAATGGGTGTTAATTTGGAACTAGGTGAGCATGGAGCTTGGCTAGCACATTTCCAGGTTAGACCTATTTTTGTTGACATGGTCATGGAAGCTCAGGAACTTGATCCAGAATGCGATGAATTAAAGGTACAAGTGTTGAAAGGAAAGAATGATAAATTCTTCATCCGTAAGGACGGAGCGTTATTGAAAGGGAACCGTTTGTTCGTGCCTAAAGATATGCATCCAGGGAGTACTAAATTGTATCGCACCATTTATCCTTTCTATTACTGGGAAGGGATGAAACAGGATGTAGCAGAGTATGTGAGTAGATGTTTAATCTGTCAGCAGGTTAAAGCAGACAGGCAGAGACCTGGGGGACTGATGCAGAATCTTCCGATACTAGTTTGGAAGTGGGAGGATGTCACTATGGACTTTGTATACAGACTGCCTAGAACACCGTCAAGGTATGATGGTATATGGGTAATTGTTGATCGCCTTACCAAGAATGCTCATTTCTTACCAGTTCGACAGACCTACTCGCTGGAGAAATTGGCGAAATTATTTGTTGACAATATTGTTAGTCTGCATGGTGTACCCGTCTCCATTGTATCAGATAGAGATCCCAGATTTACTTAGAGGTTTTAGAAAGCCTTTAATGCCGCTATGGGTACTCAGTTACTGTTCAGCACTGCTTATCATCAACAAACTGATGGTCAGTTCGAGTGGACAATTCGAACTTTAGAGGACATGTTGAGAGTGTGTCGGTGTTACAGTGGAAAGGCAGTTGGGATAATTATTTGCCATTGGTGGAGTTTGCTTACAATAATAGTTATCACTCGAGTATTGGTATGGTGCTTTTTGAAGCACTTTACGGGAAGGCGTGTAGGACGCCATTATGTTGGACAGAGGCAGAAGAAAGGCCGTTGATGGGACCAGAGATTATGGATACCACCAACGCTAATATCTGTTTAATTAAGGTGAATTTAAAAGCAGCACAAGACCAACAGAAAAGCATCACCGACAAACACTCCAAGGATCATGAGTATACAGTGGGTGACTTTATGTTCTTGAAATTATCTCCATGGAAGGGTGTTGTTCGTTTTGGTAAGTGAGGAAAGCTGAGTCCTCGATTTGTTAGTCCTTATCAGATTATTGAGCGAATTGGTGCAGTTACTTATAGGTTGGAGCTACCATCGGAGTTATCTCAGATCCAGAATGTTTTCCATGTAGAGCCATTAGAAGTAAATCCAGATGCTAGCTATGTAGAAGAACCAGTGGCTATCCTTGACAGACAGGATAACGTATTGCGGAACAAAGTTATTCGTTTGGTAAAGGTACTATGAAGGAACCATGCAGTTGAAGAAGCTACTTGGGAGACAGGGGAATCAATGTAGAACCAATATCCTTTTCTTTTCGTGTAACTTTGCAATTTCGAGGATGACATTATTTTAAGGGGGTAGATTGTTACAACCACCCCCAATTATATGTGTTATATATTATTTTACCCTAAATTGCCACGTGGCAGCCATCTAACTCCCCTCTTTTTTCTCTTTTTCTGTCCTCTCATCCCCTGAGACCTTTCTCTTCTTTATCTTTCTCTCTGTACTCCCTTTCTCTCTCAGCTCTTCCGTATCTCTCTCTCTCTCAACCTTTCGCCTCACATTACGCTAGGACCCTGTCACCATTAAGGGAGGCTCGCAACGAGCCCAGAACTCCTCCCTATGAGTTCGACGGCAAGGGAGCAAAAAGCTCCGACGAACCCTCCTTATTTTTCTGTTAGGTAAGTCGTGGATCTCTCCCTATCTCTGTTAGTGTGACACTTGGTGGTGTGTTTTTGAGTTAAATCCTTGCCTTTTTACGTAGGTTTTACCTTGGAATCGCGTTGGGTTAAGCACACCCATTTTTCCGGTGAACCCGTGAGCTTCATGGGGTTTTTCGGTCACCTTCGACCGTGTCACAGCTATTTGAGGGTAGCAATCTCTTCCCATCACCTTACTCTTCATGTTCATACTTAGATCTGAGTCTAGAACCTCCGTTTTCAGGTGACCGGAGCTGTAGCAGCTTTGGCCTTCTCCTTCGGCAAAACTAGGCCTCTCAGGCCGTTTAGAAAACCCCACGGGCCTTAAGCCCGTTGTCCTTTAGCCCAAAACCCCAGTCCATTTCATTTTTATTTTTAGTTATATTGTTTTAAAGACCCAAAAGGCCATGGGCCTTAAACTGAAGGGCCTTGGGCCGGTTTCTGTTAAAAGACTTAAAGCCCTGCCCCTTTTGTGAGGCCTTTCGGCTGTGCTGTGTGTGCAGCCCGTGCGTGTGTGTGTGTGTGTGTGTGTGTTTAGCGTGTGTGTGTGTGTGTTTAAGTGTGTGTGTGTGTGTGTGTGTGTGCGTGTGTGTATATGCATGCTGTGCATGTGTGTGTGCTGGTGGTGTGTGTATATGTTTGGGCTTAAGCCCAAACCCCATTCCTTCACCCTAAACCCTTTTAACCCAAAAACCCTAGGTTCCTAAAACCCATTAGACCCTAACCCATCCAACCCAAATCCCTTAATTTATTTAGTTCAAGTACAATCTTTTAGAAAATCTTTTTATTTATTTATTACATTTTTTATGCTTAGGTAAGGTTGCTTGTGGAGAAATTCTTAATCCTTATCCGCACGACTCTTCTGCTAAGGAATATTTGTGAGTGGACCCATTTCTAAAATTACATGATTTTATAATTTAACTTCATAAATGATTAGCATGCCTACGAGTTTATGATTTGATTTATGTTAAGCCTGTTTACTGAATATATTGATTTTCGTCTTGTGTTTTTGGTAAGGAATTAATTGTTAGCCTATATTGAGCTATATTTTAATATATCGTATTTTCTATAAAAACTATGATCTGGTAGACTATCTAATGGATGACGATAGGATACTAGAACATGTTTTAGAAACCCCTCTGTATAGTATAGACGATGGATAACTTTATACTATGAAGTGATTATTTATGAGAGGCGTAACTATTTGTGCATACCTAGAGGACACTATGCCGCCTGGGGCGAGGATCTGGTTTTCGCATTGAGGCCGGGAGAAATAATCCCTAGCTACGGGCTGAGGGACATGGAGCAGGCATTGGGCCTGGAGTTGGTAATCTCTAGTTACGGGCGCAGAGACCACGGAGCAGGTATTGGGCCAGGAGATATATTTATTCAGTGATTTTTCTAGCAGCACACCGCACTTACGAGACGATCTACGATACGTTTATTGTTTTGATTTACGCGATGTTATTCCACGATATGATTTTGGAGATACTTTTGGCATGCTAGGATTTTGATTAAATCCATCACTTATTATGCTAGTAGTTTTCATTATATAAACTGTGGGGGTTAGTACATTGATAACTGTTTTATTATTATTGTATATATGAACTTGGTCCACTCACCTTTGTTTTGCGCCCCCATTCAGGTCATAGAAACGAGGACTACGACTCGACGTACGAGGCATTCCCCTACCAGTAGCAGTCTACTCCTCACTTGTGAGATATCTTGTAATGATCTTTCCGTTTTGTAAATCTTGTTTTAGTTTGTGTCTTGTGCACTCTAGACACTTCCTTAAACTGTGTGTTTTTCTCGAGATTTTAAATGGTTATTTATGAATATTTTCTTCTAATCATTACTCTTGTAATCAATTAATGGCTTTCGTCACCCTTGGGTGTCGGCCAGCACGTGTCTATCCTGGTATTCTGGGAATATCAGGGTCGGGGCGTGTCACAATCGTACTGCATCCTCTTCTGGTTACAAATTTCCATGTCAAATTTGTGGATCTTACAGTCATGAAGCTATTGACTGTTTCGATCAAATGAATCTAGAGATCTCAGGCAAGGTTCCCCCAGCTAAACTTGCTACCATGTGTGCTCATTACACTGCTAAGCCTTCCTATTCTTGGCTCATTGACTCGGGTGCTACCTCTCACATCACCAATGATATCTCCAATATCCAATCTCTTACTCCCTACAATGGTGAAGACAAGGTATACATTGGAGATGGTAAAGGTCTGTTTATAGATGATGTTGGCACATCTGTTTTGCATACTCCTGCTCATTCTTTTAAAATGCAAAATGTTCTTCATGTGCCTTAAATGCAGCATAGTCTACTTTCTGCCTATCAATTTATCAAAGATAATGATTGTTCATTAACTCTTGATATTCATGGATACTTTGTCAAGGATCGTTTTATAGGGATGACGCTTTTGCGGGGACAAGTTAAAGATGGTTTCTTTCCTCTTCACAGTTCACCTACTCTCGACAAAGCTACTCCTTCTACACATGTTGCACTAGTAAGTCCTTCTGCCAATGTCAAAATCTCGCACAGGCAGCTTGGTCATCCCTCTTCAATTATATTTCGTAAAGTTTTGTCAACAAATAAAGTTGTTGTACAAGGCAAATCCTCTCTGGACTTCTTCTACAATGATTATACTCTAGCAAAGAATCACAAGCTTCCATTTGGTGTTCCTAGATCTATGTCTACTAAATTGTTGCATTGTGATGTTTGGGGACCATCTCATGTTGTTTCAGTGAGTGGTTATAGGTATTATTTGCTTATTGTTGATGATTACAGCAAGTATAGCTGGTATTTTCCCTTAAAGTCTCAATCTTATGTATTTTCAACATTTGTGGAGTACAAGTCCTATGTAGAAAATACTCTTGGCAATAAAATCAAGGTTGTTCAATCTGATTCAGGGGGTGAGTTTACTAGTCATCAATTTCAGAATTTTCTTAAACTTCATGGTATTTTCCAACAATTTAGCTGCCCTCACACTCCGGAGCAAAATGGATGTGTTGAAAGGAAGCATCGTCACTTGGTTGAAATTGCACAAACACTATTGGTTGCATCTAAAATTCCTCATGTTTTTTGGGTTGAAGCATTTTCCACTGCAGCTTATTTGATTAATCGGCTTCCTCTTGGTGGCATACTGCAATCCCCTTGGGAACTTCTTTTTGGTACCCCTCCATATTATTCTCAACTTAAAACTTTTGGCTGTGGATGCTTTCCTTAGCCCAAGCCATACACTTCATCCAAGTTGGACAGCAAAAGTAAACAGTGTGTCCTTTTAGGGTATAGTCTTCAACACAAGGGGTATCGTTGTCTTCATCAAGTTACCCAAAGACCATACATATCAAGGCATGTGCTATTTGATAAAACTAATTTTCCATTCATTCTATATCAACTGTTACACCAAGTTCTACTAATGGTTCTTCAACAGTGAATCCCAATGTCAATTTACACTTTACTATACCCATTTCTCCTCAAGCACCTATTGCTCATCCTACCACTAGCAATGTACTTGCTACACAACATCTTTCTCCTACATCGTCAGGTTCACAATCTGTCACTCCAAGGCTGGAATCTTTAAACCAAAAGCCTACTCATCTACCAAGCATCATTTACCTGCATCTGTTGATTTTATCCTTATTAATTATCTTCAGGCTTCCAAACATGCTCATTGGAGATCTGTTATGAAGGATGAGTACAATGCCCTGCAGTTAATAGGTACTTGGTCTTTAGTCCCTTTTAGACCTCATCAAAACATAGTTGGATGTAAATGGGTTTTCGAGTGAAGAAGAATCCAGATGGGACTATTGATAGATATAAAGCCCGGCTTGTGCCCAAAGGCTTTCATCAGCAAGCTAGTTTGGATTACAAAGAAAAGTTTAGTCCTGTAGCAAAGCCGGTAACAATTCGAATTCTTCTTTCTTTAGCAATTTGGTACAATTAGTTTCTCAACCAATTGGACATCAGTAATGCATTTATGCATGGGGATCTTCAAGAAGATGTCTATATACACCAACCACCTAGTTTCAGTGATCCTAACTACCCCAATCATGTCTGCAAACTTTGAAAATCCTTGTATGGCTTGAAACAAGCCCCTTGGGCTTGGTTTGATAAATTCTTAAGTCTATGGGATTTCATCAATTACAATCTGATGCTTCTCTATTTGTAATTAAAGCACCTATTCTTGTTATTGTCTTTGTGTATGTCGATGACATACTTGTCACAGGCCCTAATTCTGCAGCTTGTCAACAATTTATTCCGAAATTGGGTCTATCTTTCTTGTTAAGGATTCGGGACCCTTGCATTATTTCTTGGGTCTTGAGGTTCAAAGATCTTCTGCAGGTCTCTTCTTACATCAAAGAAAGTACCTTCTAAACTTGCTTCAAAAGACACATATGGAAGGTGCTAAACCATGTCTCACTCTTATTGGCTCTCTCAAACTTGATCACATAGGCCCTTTGTTACATGATCCTAAAGAGTAGAGGTATATTGTTGGTGCACTACAATACTTGACTTGGACAGGACCTGATTTATCTTTTGTTGTAAATCAATTCTGTCAATTTATGCATGCTCCATGAGAACCATATTTCCAAGCAGCCAAAAAAATTCTCTGGTTTCTTAAAGGCACAGTGAGTCATGGTTTGTGGTTCAAGAAAGGTGTTATCCATCTCAGTGCCTACTTTGACGCTGATTGGGCTTGATGTATATTTGATAGAAGATCTACTAGTGGGTATTGCATATTTCTAGGGTCAAATCTCATTAGCTAGAGTGCTAAGAAGCAACCAACGGTTGCTCGGTCCTCCACCGAAGCAAAATACAGATCCTTAGCTCACACAACAGTTGAATTAACATGGATCTGTAAAGTGTTCAAGGATATTGGTCTCCATCTTCCTCATATTCCTCATCTCTGGTGTGACAATATTTCTACAATTTCACTTGCTTCTAATCCAATTTTTCATGCTTAAACCAAGCATGTTGAACTTGATTACTATTATATCCGAGAGTTGGTGTTAGCTAATCTTTTCAAGGTCCAATATGTGTACACTCAGGACCAACTAGCTGATATTCATACTAAATCTTTGTCTAAATCTAGGTTATTATACTTGCAATCCAAGCTTTCTCTTGGAACTATGGATGCATCCAAGTTCAGCTTAAGGGGGTGTAAAGAGTCAAGTAAAGTTAGTTAGATGTTTGTTATAATTCTTGTGTAAATTGATAGAGTAGTCAAGGGTATAAATGTAAGTGGCGCATTGCCTATATATACTGCAGCACCAGTGTAATCTTATAATGATTTCAATACAATTGAAGCATATTTAGAAACTGTGTGTACTTAGAATTCTACAATTTAGGGTTGCTTTGTGTGTGTGTGTGTGTGTGTGTGTGTGTGTGTGTGTGTGTGTGTGTGTTTCAGATAGGAGAGAGAGATGTCGGGGAGTGAAAGGGTCCAGGGGTGAGGGTTAAAGAGAATGAGAGAAGAGAGAGAGAGAGAGAGGAAGTTATAATAATAAAAATATATGAAAATATCCCAAAAAGGGAAAGGGGGAATCCGGGTAGGGTAAGGGGATAAGGGGACAAAATTTCAATGTGGGTCCCTTTTGGTTCGTAGATTAAGAACGTGAAAGACGAAACACAAAATATTTGAAAACATTCGACGTTCAGACGTAGAATCTTCGGTATAAATCTAATTTCTAATCTGTTCAAGCCTACGTGCTCGTGGCAATAAGTACGTTAAGAATAAATTAGTAACATTAAAACTACGTGTTTCGACGAGGCAGTCAAACAAAGTCAACTCAAGGGTAAAAAGGTAATTTCATAATTTCGGCAATATGAAAATACACTAAATTTGGGACAGGGTTTCACATGGCTAATATGTCAGCAATGACATTCCTTTCTCGAAATATATGAGAGCAATGAGAAACCATGTATTGCAACTAGAAGCAAAGTAAGATATCACACTAGAACAATCACTTTCAAGTCATAAATTTTGTTAACCCCGCACAAGAGCCAACTCCACATCAAGGGTGACAGCATGAAGCTTCGCATAGAAAGAAGTATAATGCCCCAAACTCAGGGAGAAAGCACCAAGAAAATAACTCGCAGGATCTCAAAAAGCCCCACCACTAGCCGCAAGACCTGGTTACCTTTAGCAAGGCCATTTGTATTCATTTTGGCTCACAAAAATAAAGAAAGATGCCAAAAAATAAGAACCCTAAAAAAAGCTTTACAATACTCACCCGAGATTCCAAAAGGTTATCATCATTCTACTCTTCACCAATAAAAGCAGAGAGACGCTTTACGACTTTTAGTGTACCAAAAATCACACACTTTTTAGTCATACTTTGTGATTAGATTAACATCATCAGCACCACAACAGAATCCCGGTCCAATAAATTTAATTACAATAAAATTAGTTGATGATATTTTCGAGACTTATTCTAAAGCCGTGCACGTGCCACCTATTTGCATTGGTTGACGCATTTGTCTTCCATGAACAAAAAGTTGAACTCTACAACAAATAACATGGGTGTTTTGTATTGTATCGAGTCCCCAACATGGTAGCGATCCAACTAAAGTATAACTTACATGTCATAGTTACATCTTCATGCCGTGGTGAAGCTATAAAGGATCAAGAGGGGCGACGACCCTCTCGCCAGAAATTTAACCCATAAAAAATAATAACAAAAGAACGACCACTTGTCCGAGTGAGTTTTCAGTGTAAAAGATACATGGGGTGATATATCACGTGTCACTATACAAATGGTGGGATATGTATGCTAAAAAGTTAATGACTTAAAAAATAAAATTTCTCATCACTTACATAAAAACAAGTAGTGTACCACCCATCTTTTAATTACAATAAAAATTTTCTCCACTCGCCGCCCATTAACTCTCACACATTTGATACTGTATCCAATCCCCACTCCAGTGCCCTATCTTCTGCTTTCTTTCTGTCCTATTCTCTTATTGATTGAAGTGCAACAACTCTCAGCATCCATTTTCCTTTTTTGTCGCCATTGCCAACCCCCTCAAATGTAATCCTAATTTTTTGAAATTAAATTATTAGTTCCAAGAATTTAATATAAAATTTTGCTCAATTAAAATAGAATTATAGCGTAATATGAATATTAATTATTGACATGAACCATGTGATTATTGATTAATTAAATTATTGATTATTGAATAATCTATACCTATATAATTCTTGATCCTGGTCAATTGAATTGAAATTTTGTTTATTGAATAATTTATATAATTATTGGTACTGATTAATTGAGTTGTTAGTTTAATTAGTTATTAGTCATATAGTATACTCTACTCTAGGATTAAGAGTCTAAGACTTAATGGAATGATACTATAAAAACCATTGCTTAAATCTCCCTTCAAATATTATGGGTAGTCTTCCTTCGAATATTCTAGGTAGTCCTCCGAGTATTGATACATTACAGACATTCCTAATATTGTCTAATATCTATACAAATTTGGTTGTCTACATTTTTTTTAACCTTGCACTCTTTTAAATTCGTCTGTCCCTCAAACAATTCCTAACTTCGATACTGTCGTCATGTGATACTTTTTGCTAATGAAACAAAGGTAATGAGAAGCTTAAAAAATGAAGCCCATTTCTTTGAAATCCCACTATAGTAATGCCAATAAAAATAGAAAATGGGAGATAGAAAGTAATAAGAAAATGACTTGTAAATGTAAAGCTATAAGGTATCATACCTGGAGATTATGAAATAGCAAAAAAGTAAAAGTGACCGACATACAAGGGAAAAACTTTTGTTTAACATTTCCGGAAGGATCACCTAAAAATTTTTGAATGAACATCAAGGTAGAGTCTTATTCAGCTCTATCCATGCCACTATTGGCTTCAATGGTTTCTCAACTTCTCGATAATTAAGTGGAGGTTCAAAACTCATACCCACATAAAAGTAGTTTCGGCAATCCACTAAAAGGAGGGAACGAGTCGTGGTTGATGATACGAGAACTTAAAACCTCCATAAGTATCAAGGTTAGAACATTCAAGTTCTAAGACATAGTTTGGTTTAACAAATTAATTATGGAGAACTTCAGGGTTCAACATGAGTGGCGCGGTTTTAGGAAACACAAAAGGTTTCTATGGCAAAACTCAAAATTTCGGTTCGAAGTTTAGTATGAACTTCAGGTTCATTGTACATGTATTGTCATAACAATACAGTAGCACAAACATACACAAGCAATTCAATTGATAAACATGTACAATAAAATTTCCAGATATAATCCCCATTTAAGGTCATTAGTTTAATTTAGTATATAACATTTAAGGTCATTATTTCAAGCTTCAAGCCTAATAGGTTGGGCTGCTGGCCTATAAAAGACACATCCGATCAATAGCAATATGGCCAAGATGATCAGATTTTGACACATCCGATCAATCGTATACACCGACATACCTAAAGAGCTCCACTGATGTTAATATCATCATGCTTGCAAAGCAGGTCACCTTCATAGAAACAAACTACATCATATACCATAGTGAAGGTACCCGGCCGATCGGTTGTTGATCGAGAAGTGCTTATGGACCTGTTGGATCTCAGGAGAAAGAAGCTCCTGCAGAGCACCTTACATCTAATTAATCTACACCACTGCATTCTTGGTTCAACAATTTGCTCTTCCCAGAGAAGAGAAAAATTGAAGCTACTCCTGCATAACTAAAATTTGATTAAATACCTAAACTTATGCTTTTAATTCTCTTACTTTAGGTCTAACTGCAGGAGAAGTAAAACTAACAGGGATCAAAAGAATCAAAGCAACTACAGGAGAAGTATAACTTTTTACCCGACTTCAACTTGCCGCTACATGTAGCCCTGAAATTCTACAAGTACAAAAGCGAATTATCACACTGAATTACCAGTAGTCATGGACCTTGGGTTCATAAAATACATTTGCAATCGATTTAGATACTACAGAGAATGACCTTTAAAGACTACAGGAGACGACACTGAGTGCAGACTGCACTGTTAGTTATGATTGGCAGAAACCAAATGGCTAATCCATCGTATGCTTAGCAGACTATTTCAGCAAATAGGACGATTGAGAAGAATTCTGATAAATTGTAGCCTGATTAGCCCTCATCTAACTTCTAATTCACATGTTGGTAAACAAAAGATTGCTTGCTTACATTTTTCTGAAAAGTAGCACTTTCCAGCTAGAGCTACATGGTAGAAATACAATGATACAAACTCACTCCGAATTTTGGATGCCCAAACATCGAAAACTTCAACATGTATTTGAATGAACATTTAAACAAAACAACATAACCAAATGTTCAGTGTGATAAATAAAACTTGGTAAATTTCATTGATGACCCCTAAGAGTTGGTTTCCATTTTGATCCCTAATCTTTAATGTGCCATTTTCCACCCTACTACACAATCTGCAGTTACCACATAAATGTATGTGTCCTCTATAAATAAAAAAGAAAAAGGCTGGGCCTCGACTCTAGGGTTTCGGTAAGGTTCGAATAGGTGATAAACTAAAACTGTTAGCGGTAACAAACAGATAAAAGTCATATAAAGGAAGCTACTTCGGCTCTGTACAAAAGAATGATAAAACATCGGATAGAAATATGAATAACACAAAAATTTGAAACCTGTATCATGAGAATGAATGTGATAGGCAAATGTAAAAGAGGTCTTTAAACTCAAAAGGAACCAATAGTGGAAGTCCAATGTTTTCAACAAGTTCACACTCTATGTCATTTTACCATATTATTTCTTACACTTTTTATTCCTGATCACAAAAGAAATTATTAAACCAATAGGCAAAGATGTAAGAACACAATACACAAAATGCATAAAAGCCACCCGTATTTTCAACTTCGGAAGCTCAGATTATCATTGAACTATTCAAGGAGTAACTGCCTAAATCAGTTGGACATGGGAAGAGGTATATATGATTTTGTCACTATGTTCGCAGATTCACACAAATTGCAATACAAGAGGAATCAAATTGTTTCATGAAAGCCTCGGGCATTGGTGTCTTGCCAAAAAGAAGAAACAAATAAAAACCATTACAAAGTTTCAAGTTGAAAAGGCCATGTAAAACAAAGTGAGACAGAACTTTAGATGGTTCAAAACTTATTAACCATCTACAGTACCGACTTTTGTGAACATTCAACTTTGCGGAAATTACGGGCATTCTGTCGAAGATTTCTAGTGAAGTAGAAAGCACGTGAATGTTACTGTTCAATCATTCACTTTCCACACGCAACATCAGCTCACGGGTACCACAAATAACTTTGCCAAAAATCTCTGACAAAGTTTAGACACGTGAAGCTTGCAGCTCCCATTACATCGTTATGACCAAGAAGGGTAAAAGAATAGCAAAGAAACAGTACTAACAAAGTTTAGACACATAAATTTTGAAGGTCTAGCTACCATATTATTACCCACAAGGGTAAAGGAACATGACCATTGCTGGATAATTGGAAAGTCCCTGTGGGTCAACCTCTGTGCTCCGGGGCAAGGTAGACTAGCAAACAGGCCTAACCTTTACTCACATTCGAGAAAACACTCCCAACAAGATTGCTTGCTTCAAGATCGAAGAGGCACCGTCCTCCGAATCTCGAGAGCCAGACTCCCAACATGATTACTTTCTCAAAAAGCGACGAGACACCGCTCTCCGAATGTCGAGAGCCAGACTCCTAGCAGGATTGCTTTCTCAAAAATCGAAGAGGCATCGTTCTCCGAATCTCGAGAGACAGATCCCCGACAGGATTGCTTGTTCGAAAACCGAAGAGGCACCTCTTTCTCAACTTCGAGAGCCCCTTAGATAAAGCTTGTCTGTAATCCTCACACCGTTTTCTTAACCTCGAGAGCCATATCTCCTTGGATAAAGCTTGTCTGTAATCTTCACACGTAACATCAGCTTTCCAGATACCACAGACCACTTTTTCAAAGTGCTCTGACAGAGTTAAAACACGTGAAGCTGGCAGCTCCCACTACAGTGCTATGACCAAGCAGGGTAAAAGAAAAGTATTACTCCTTGTTAGGGAGACTCCTATATATGTCGACCTCCATCCTCAACGGACAGGCAGACCTGCAAAAATGCTCAACCCTTCCTCATATCTGAGAGGGCACTCCCAACGAAGCCTCTCGAAATACTCAGCTTTCTTTCCCCCCAAGAATACCTCTGCAAACAAGCTACACTAGAGCAAGAATATCTCATATCATCAGGGTTAAAAGCAAGAGTATCCCATATCATGCTTTTTCTCTGTCTTTTCCTTTGGCCTTGTTCTTACCTACAAGACAAGGAGAAAGAGAGCAATCGGTCAGCACTTGGAATCAAGCTTCTAGTCCGGAACTGATTGCCTGGAACCCCATTGCTCTCGAGTACTCATCTTCAACATCTTATGCTTCCCGAGAAGATACCACATCTGCCTGAGGAACAAATAGGGCAAGTGAGAAGGATACAAGGAAGCATGTGGAGACAAGCGCAACAGAACACGTGCCGATACATCCACTACTTTGTCAACAGCAAAAGTATCCCATATCAGCAGGGTCGAACGTACTCTAGATTTGATGGATTTGTTTTGACCCTCAAATTCTTCAGTCGGCCTTATACTCTGGCGGAAACAAGAAAACCCTCCAGCCCAGTTCAAGAATAAGCCTGTGGAAAGTTACTTCTTCAAAAGCAAAAGTATCTCATATCACCTTTTCTCCTTTTCTTCTCTTTATCCTTCATGCTACCTGCAAGATAAGGAGAAGGATAACAATCAGCCGGAACTCGAAATCAAACTTCTGATCTGGGACTGATTGCTTGGAGCTCTGATTGCTTACCTTGTCTGTCACCTCTTTCAGCAGATCCCCTAGCTCGGCGACTTGGGGGACTCCTACTACATGGTTTGTATCGCGCTTGACCAAGCCTGAAACTACAAGTAAGCGTCAAGTGAAATTGATACATTACCTTGTGCATCTTCACCAGTTAAAGATACCACCCCTGGAGGGAGGAAGAGTACTTCCAAAGAAGATGCCACATCTACCTATGAGACAGATAAGGCAAGTGAAGACGATACCACACTTCGGTACTTAAAAGTTTCGTGATTACGAGATCATTCTTCCACAATATTTCCTAATGTCATTTGTACTAAATCATTCACTTGTACTCACTAAAGGAGAGCTTGAACATATATACTGTGTAAACCCTTCACAATTAATGAGAACTCCTTTACTCCGTGGACGTAGCCAATCTGGGTGAACCACGTACATCTTGTGTTTGCTTCTTGTCTCTATCCATTTACATACTTATCCACACTAATGACCGGAGCAATCTAACGAAGATCACAAACTTAATATTTAAGATGATATTCTTTGGTGTATGCTTTTCGCAAACGATATAGTGTGGATAGATGAAACGCAGGAAGGGGTAAACGCGAAGCTTAACTTTTGGAGAGAAGTGTTGGAATCTAAAGGTCCTCGCCTAAGCCGATCAAAGACAAAATATATGGAATGCAAGTTCAGTGCAAACGGAGACCAAAATGAGTTAGGGGTGAGGATCGGAGATCAGGAAATACCAAAGAGCGACCGTTCTCACCCATAGAATACAAGCTGGATGGATGAAGTGAAAGAGTGCATCCGGCGTGTTGTGTGACCGTCGTAGGCCACTGAAGCTCAAGGGAAAATTTTATAGGACGGCAATAAGGCCGGCAATGCTGTATGGCATAGAATGTTGGGCGCTGAAGCATCAACACGTAGGTGTAGTGGAGATGAGGATGCTTCGTTGGATGTGTGGGCACACGAGAAAGGATAAGATTAGGAATGAGGATATCCGAGGTAAAGTAGGAGTAGCCGAAATTGAAGGAAAGAGGAGAGAAAATCGGTTACGGTGGTTTGGACATGTGCAAAGAAGGCCTACTGACACTCCGGTTCGAAGATGTGACCACGGGACAGAGGTTCAGGGCCGAAGGGGTAAAGGAAGACCTAGGAAAACTTTGGAAAAGACCCTAAGAAAAGACTTAGAGTACTTGGATCTAACGAAGGACATAACACAAAACCGAGCGCAATGGCATTCTAGGATTCATATAGCCGACCCCACTTAGTGGGAAAAGGCTTTGTTGTTGTTGTTGTTGTTCGCAGATGTGACAAATTGCAATACAAGAGGAATCAAATTGTTTCATGAAAGCCTCGGGCATTGGTGTCTTGCCAAAAAGAAGAAACAAATAAAAACCATTACAAAGTTTCAAGTTGAAAAGGCCATGTAAAACAAAGTGAGACAGAACTTTAGATGGTTCAAAACTTACTAACCATCTACAGTACCGACTTTTGTGAACATTGCTGGTAATGTCTTAATTTCAATAGATTGAGTCCTAATGCTCCCTTAGTCAGAATATCTCAGTTACAATATAAGATTCATTACAATGTTTTATTTCTGTTTAACAGAGTTTGTTTTATTACCAATGATCCCTTAGTCAGAAAGTCTCGATTAAGTTCACTATATTGTGTTCTGTATTATTATACAAGTTTGTTTTATTATTGAATTACAAAACCTACACGTTCATGTGATAGTAAAATTAATAAACCAGGAGATGGAAGATAGCATGTAAAGAGAAACTTGTATATCCATTCACACAATACACAAAGACATAAAGCTTTCAAATGACCGATAAACTAAGCTACAAGCTCATTATCAAAGAATGCTACAACAAGATACAATCAACAGAAACCTCTCAAAATAAACAACATAAAAGGAGACACAACCCTCTACTCTACAATACAACAGTGACTTCATCATGGGTCTATTAATTGCACATATATAACCCATTCTCATACCTGTGATTAACCTCATAAAAGTCTGTATTACCCTCGGAAGCTGGCCGCAAACAAACTCCAGACAATGATTTAGTTCCTTGCCAAGAAAACTTCACATAAGCAACAACTTCAATCTCCTCACTGCCATCTCCTTCATTAGAATCCACAGGCATCCTTGCCCTCAACCGACCAGGAGATCCATTCAACGGAATCTCGGGGATATGCCATTTCAGTTCTTTATCAGACCTACTTAATATAGCTTTTGGTGATACCTTCAACAATGTAGGATCAAGTGGGAGTTTTAAAACAAATGTCACATCAGTCAAAGGCGCTGGCAACTCAGGGTTTGACACATACTGTATCATCACAGAAAGTAAGCTTCCTGTATGGCGTTGCACAAGACGAACCCTCAAGGGCAATGGTGTCAACCTGGGCAGCAGACTATACTTCAAAATGGGTAAAGGCTCATCGGAGGCTGCGGTCCTCACATGAAACAATCCGTTCCCCAGACTACTAACGCGAGAATTCTGCATAATAAACCTCTTAACCGGGCTGGTTCCCTCAACCCGGAAAGAAAATTCGGTCTCTTTATCACCACTAGTTTTGGTAGGCAAAGTTCTCAAATAAACAACACCCATTAATCCCACTCTAGCAAGCAATGACTCTCTAAACTCAGCACTGATCTCTTCCACAACGTGCATCTCAGGACCCTTCATTTCACTTTTTACAAGGGTATCAAGGGGAGTACCTGCTGCTGCACCACCGGCAGTGGCATCAGCAGTTTTTGGAGCATCAGGCCCGGTCTGCAACAATTCAAGCCCGCCCAGCCCTTCTTTCTTCGCAACCTTCTTCGATCCAACAAACTCAGAAGCATCCAACCCACCTCCCCAAGCATCACTAAACCCTTCAAAAGTCTCACCCAAAGAAGCTTGGTCATTCCCAAACTCAATCCCACCATACTCCCCTTCAAACCCTTCCACCGCAATATGGGTACTCTGGGTCGCCTCTGCCGGAGGCAATGTAGTCACTTCAAGTGTCGCCAGCGCTGTTGTTAGGTCCGTGGCGGAAGGATCCTTGTTCTTCTTGAACCCACTCACCAGCTCTTCAGGCTGATTAATCTTCTCGCTTGCCGCAAATGGGTCCTTCTCAGCTTGGCTCTCGTCCTCATTCTCTAAATTCTGATCCTTCTCCTCACTCTGCACCACCGGCGCCAAGCTAGCCGCCACCTCATCTCCAGCAGCGATCGTCTCCGGCGGCAATTCAAACCCTAAATTGTTGAACGCCACAATGCCCGCCTCGTGTTCGACGGAAAGCGCCTCAACGGCTCTCCAATTCTCCGCCCCACGGATCTTGTTCTCAGTGTCCAACGCCGAGTGCACCATCTTGGCAATGCCGTCGCCGTGCATCGACGAAAGCATCGCCGCTAATCGAATATTGCTGACACCTCTCAGAACAATGTCGAGAGCCATGTAGATCTCGGCGTACTTCCGACTCAGCTTCTCCGGAGTAACATCGACGCCGCGGCAAGCGGTGACTATGACGCTGACGGCCTGGTTGACGATGTGGATGCACTCGAAGACGTTGATCGAGTTGTCGTGATCGGCGGTGGTGACGCCGAGGACGTAGATGGAGTTGACGAGGCGGTAGACGACCCGGTACCGAGATTCGACACCCACGATGAGCTGGCCACTCGAGGCTGCGAGTGGGTCGTCGCCGAGGGAGGCGACGGAGTCGGCAGTGGTATCGGAGGAAGAGTCAGAGTGGCTGTGGGAATTGTCTTTGGTGGTGTGGAGTTGTTGCTGCTTGGCGGCGGCGAAAGCTAGGCGGGTCTGGCGGAAGGAGGAGACGGCGACGAGGGCCCGGGCAGGCGGGAACCATTCTCGGGTTTGGAGCAGGATGTCGGATCCATTGGCGGGTTGAAGAGAGAGGGCTAAGCAGGACATGGTGTGATCGGATCAAGGTCGGATCGGATCCAGGGCCTCGGGTTGCGACGTTTTGCTTTGCTGTGATTCCGTGAAGTTGCGAGAGATGATGACTCGGTGAGACTCCGGTGGGGAAAGCTCACAGTTTGATGGGGAAGACGGTGGTTATGGGCCGGAGGGGAATTTAACAGGCCGGCCTCACCTAGATGCAAATGACTACCCGCTGGCCCATTTAGCTCAAGCATTGATCCAATTTCATTATTATTTAATTAATTTGTCTTAATTTCTAAGTTAGGAGAGTATTCTTCTTGAAAAGAAAAATTAGGAGATTATTCTTTTGGTCAATCAGAAAACGGAAATGTTTTTTTTTATGCAACGATATCCATCACAATGGGCAAGCCATTCAGTAGGCATCAAACGCAACACAAATATAATACGTCTTCCCTATTTGTGTGAGTCGAACTTGAGACATCTCACGTATAAATGAAAAAGAATATTACTACGACGTAGTACTAGTTTGTTAAAGTAAAAAATATTGAACAATTACTTCATAGCTTTTGAGGCGAAAACTGAGCCTTCTTCTATGGAAATGCATCCAAAGGTGAACTTAATTGGTGCATTCAATTAATGATGTTTGCCCAAGTAGGAGATTAATGTTAGAGCTTTCAGGCTTGAGTCACCAACATGTGTCTTCTATGTGCCTTGATCAAGGGTGAACCCATGATGCATTAATAGGAAAGAAGAGTGCTAGTGAGATGACGTTTTAAACGCTCTCTAATAGAGGTAGGATTTACTTGTACTCTATGAGAGAGAGAGAGAGAGAGAGAGAGAGAGAGAGAGAGAGAGAGAGAGAGAGAGAGAGAGAGAACATATATAAGCATACACCCACATTAGGTGTAAGGAAAACTTAGGAGAATATTCTTTTGGTCAATTAGAAAACGGAAATGTTTTTTTTTTTTTTTTATCAACGATATTCATCATAATGGGTTAGCCATTTATTAGGTATCAAACTCAACACAAATATAATACATCTTCGTTATTTATGTGAGTTGAACTTAAGACATCTCATGTATAAATGAAAACGAATATTACTAAGCCGTAGTAATAGTTGGTTAAAGTAAAAAATATTGAATAACTACTTCATAGCAAAGTTCTAAAAAACGTTAGGCGTTAGGCGGGCGGCGTGCTGGCGCTTAGAGCCTAGGCGGTTAAGGGGGGTCTACACAGGCGCCTAGGCGGATTTAGGTAAATTTCTTGTATATCTTGTAAATAAGTGTATACTGACACTTACAAAAAATCATACTTATATGAAATTCCTGAATAAGATAGAGGAATTAATTTGCTCTCATCTTCGCAAGAACACAGACCAGAAATTGAAAAACCAAAACACAAACTAGAAGCATTCATCCTTTCTCAAGTTCAAATGCAGAAAAAATTGAAATTCTCAAACCGCTTAGGCTGCCCAAGGGCCACTCAGGCCGCCTTGGCGCCCGCCTAATACCTGTCCCAATTTTGCTCTAGATTTTGCATTAATCTCGGTTGTTGGCCACCACTCAGCGCCTAGGCCGATTTTTAGAACACTGCTTCATAGCTTTGAGGCAAAGCTGAATTGGGAGGCCTCACAGCCAAACTGAGCCTTCTTCTATGAAAATGCATTAATGGGTGAACCCAATTGGTGCATTCAGTTAAAGATGTTTTCCCAAGTAGGATAATGTTAGAGCTTTTAGGCTCAGAGTCATTAACATGTGTCTGCTATGTGCTTTGATCAAGAGTGAACCCATGATGCATTAATAGGAAGAAGAGTGCTAGGGAGATCACATTTAAACTCTCTAGTAGAGATAGGATGTACTTATACTTTATTAGAGAGAGAGAGATAGTGCGTTTGCATATGGTTTACAATATGTGATCTCCTTAACATCACTCTTGCTAACTGACTGATATAGTTACGATGCATTCCCGATATTTTAATGTGATTGGGATTCCTAAGTTATGTCGGTTTGGGGCTGAGCCAACTTGTGTTAGGTATTTTCCATGATTGGTTGGAAACTAATCTAGCACTTATATAAGCTAACACAAGTTGGAAAAAGTTTTCTTATTGAGTATCTATCTGAGTACTGTCTTCTTACGTATCTTATGTTATTTATGAATCTTATTTATCAAGACATACAACACATAAGTAGGCATTGCCACATTGCGTAGAAGAATGTATTCTTGATAGGAGCATATTTATGCCACTTAGTGAGCTTGTTTCTTGGCATTTACTTAGTTTAATTCTAGTTATTTTAGTACTTTAAGCTATTTTCGTGTGTTTGTAGGTTCAAATAACAAAGTTGGCAACAAAGTGCTATTTGGAGCACTTTGGAGCATTTTTGGGCCAAGATTGGATAGTGCAAGCATGGAGACATGAGGATGGACGTTTTTGAAGATTAAAAGGTTAGAAATCAGCATGTGTGTGTGCAAGTGTGTTGACCTACAACTACAAACACTCATCCACTACACCCATTACATCCACTCATTACCAAACACTTATCCACTACACCCATTACATCCACTCATCCACTACACCCATTACATCCACTCATTACCAAACATCCATCCACTACACCCATTACATCCACTCATTACCAAACATCCATCCATTACACCCATTACATCCACTCATTACCAAAACTACACCTATTACATCCACTCATTACCACAAAACACTCATCCACTACACCCATTACATCCACTCATTACCACAAACACTCATCCACTACACCCATTACATCCACTCATTACCAAACATCCATCCACTACACCCATTACATCCACACATCCATCCACTACACCCATTACATCCACTCATTACCAAACATCCATCCACCACACCCATTACATCCACTCATTACCACAACACTCATCACTACCACCTTAATTAGATGGTGGTCCTCTCCCTAGCCTATAAATACATCCACCCTTCACCATAACAAGGGGGAAGAAAACCAGAGCAGAACACAATCCACCAATCCACCCTTCACCATAACTCACCTATATCCATCCACCACCATAATTTACCACTCATCCATCAAACCACACCTTGTGCCGCAACAGAGAGAAGAAGGAGGACCCTTGGATGTGCTTGCCATTCAAGTTGGATTGTTTGAGCGTTTTTAGGTGTTTTCTTTCTTTTGTTTTCAATGTCTAAATTTGTTTATCTTTGCTTTATAAGTATGAGGAACTAAACCCCCCTTAGCTAGGGGGGAATTCGAAACCATTTTCATGCTTGAAATATGATTTGATTACCTTCAGTTATGATTTCATAAGTTGTGAATTCAATTTGTTTCACTGCTTGATTGATAACTTATTCGTGTATGTTTATTAAGAGTGCACATTTAGTTTGCATGCATGAATATGATGCTAGAGTATAAGGGAGTTTCACCTAATAGTTACAAACTTATATTCACAAGTAGTGGAGGTCGCTTATAAACGATCGCGTTAAATAAATTCTTAGCAGGAGTTTCATGCTCATCATAGTAACGAATGCCTTGTCAATACTTATAGTTTTCATAATGCTTAATGATCTTTGATTGTATCTTTATTGTGTTGTTCATGTAAAGAACTTTTGAAGAATGCTTGAATTGTTGTATGCGCTTTCCCATCCAATTCAATAGCATAAGGAGAACTTGAAGGTTAATTTAAGCGGACTTAATTAACCTGGGGTGTTGAGTTTCATGATTGATCGAAAGAACAACTGAAAATTGGTTTATGTGCAAGTATGTCATGTGTGGAGAAGAACCTCCTAGCTAGCCTTCCATCCATTCAATTTACCCAAATTCATGCAGATTTCATTAGTTCTTTAATTTACTTTTTTTGTTTTCAAATTCGTCAAAACCAAAACCCCCTTTACTTTAAAGTGTTTTATTAGTCAAAATCTATTTTGATTTGTGTTTTTAGGTGTCCCAAAAGTGTGTTAGAGTCCAAATCTGCCCAGTTTGTGTTTTTAGGCAGATTTGAGCGTTTTTAGCTTGCTTTGAGTCCTTTTAGTTTGTATTGCATCTTTTGAGTCTAGTTTGGTGTTTTAAACTTAATTTTACGTTTTTAAGTCAGTTTCAAGTGTTTTAGCAATCCCTCCTAATCCCCGGCCTAGAACGATCCCTACTTACATTCTTTACTACAATTGACAACAAGAGGGTTTAATTTGTGTGTTAAGTTAATTTTAGCATCAATTCTCCTTATCCACTTGAATTCGGCTCTCCTTTTTACAGTACAAGATTAATTTAAAAACAAATGAACGAAATTGGTAAAAGCATTACTGACACACCCTGACTCAGAATGTCCACTAGGACCCTGAATCGAGCCGTGCTGGTCAACACCTGGAAGGTGCCGGCCTCACCTAGATGCAAATGACTACCTGCTGGCCCATTTAGCTCAAGCATTGATCCAATTTCATTATTATTTAATTAATTTGTCTTAATTTCTAAGTTAGGAGAGTATTCTTCTTGAAAAGAAAAATTAGGAGATTATTAAATGGAAATGTTTTTTTTTATGCAACGATATCCATCACAATGGGCTAGCCATTCAGTAGGTACCAAACTCAACACAAATATAATACATCTTAACTATTTATATGCGTCGAACTTGAGACATCTCATGTATAAAAGAATATTACTAGGGCGTAGTACTAGTTTGTTAAAGTAAAAAATATTGAACAATTACTTCATAGCTTTTGAGGAAAAAACTGAGCCTTCTTCTATGGAAATGCATTCAAGGGTGAACCCAACTGGTGCATTCAATTAATGATGTTTGCCCAAGTAGGAGATTAATGTTAGAGCTTTCAGGCTCGAGTCATTAACATGTGTATTCTATGTGCCTTGATCAAGGGTGAACCCATGATGCATTAATAGGAAAGAAGAGTGCTAGTGAGACAACGTTTTAAACGCTCTCTAATAGAGGTAGGATTTACTTGTCCTCTATGAGAGAGAGAGAGAACATATATAAGCATACACCCACATTAGGTGCAAGGAAAATTTAGGAGAATATTCTTTTGGTCAATTAGAAAACGGATTTTTTTTTTATCAATGATATTCATCATAATGGATTAGCCATTTATTAGGTATCAAACTCAACACAAATATAATACGTCTTCGTTATTTATGTGAGTTGAACTTAAGATATCTCACGTATAAATGAAAAATAATATTACTAAACAGTAATACTAGTTGGTTAAAGTAAAAAATATTGAATAACTACTTCATAGCAAGGTTCTAAAAACCGCTAGGCGCTAGTTGGGCACTGGGTTGGAGCCTAGTGCCAAGGCGGCTAGGCGGCTAGGCAGGGTCTAGGCGGCCTAGGCAGATTTAGGTAAATTTCTTATATATCTTGTAAATAAGTGTATACTAACACTTACAAAAAATCATACTTATATGAAATCCCTGAATAAGATAGTTAAAGAATAATAAAATGTGTATCTAACAAGTCCAAAAAATCAATAGCACTTGATGCTGGGAACTGATAGCCTGACAATCTATGTTTTTTTAATGAGAAAAAAAAATTAATAGCACTTGATGCTATGGATGAACTAACAGCCTTTTTACTTAGAAAAAAAAAACTAAATAGTTTAAAAGTGATCACGTGGGTGTGGAAGGAAGAGAGAAACTAATTTTCTCTCATCTTCTTCTTCTTCGCCAAACAAGAAGCATGAAGTCCAGAAACTGAAAAACCAAAACACAGACTAGAAGCATTCAAGCTTGAGTCATTAACATGTGTCTTTTATGTGCTTTGATCAAGGGTGAATCCATGATGCATTAATAGGAAAGAAGAGTGCTAGTGAGATCACATTTTAAACACTCTCTAATAGAGGTAGGATTTATGAGAGAGAGAGAGAGAGAGAGAGAGAGAGAGAGAGAGAGAACATATATAAGCATACACCTACATTAGGTGTAAGGCAAACTTGAAACAAACTAACTTGCTTGAGTTAGGTGGCACTACTAGGGGTCTGATTGCAGTTACAAGGAAACCAGATTTCAACAAAATCCTGTTCGTCGACGATAAACAAAGTTATTATATATGCAGTTGCAATGATCTCGATCCAAATCACACAACAAACAGATAGAGAAGGAAACAAAATTGGCTAGCTTGTAGAGCCTTCTCTTCACTCCCTATGATAAGAGAGATTATGTGACTAGTTATGGGGATTTCAGTCAGAGCACGAAAGTCTTGCACCAGATTCCAAATTGCCTTTCTACGCCATGTTCCTTTCTTGCCACAATAAGAGCAGCTGCAAATTTAGTCACATCTGTAGTGTTAACAAGAGGAAATAATCCACTATAGAGAAGGAAAAAAAATGGCCACATTGTTTTGGTTAATATTTGAACATTGGGCTTAAATGACGGAAAGCCTAAGGATGCCAATTGAAAGAGGACTTGCCCGAAGCCCAGCATTAGACCCATAAACAAATTGAGGCTTTCTCAGCCAAGAGACACAAGCCACGTGTCTATATTGGAAGTGACAAGTGATGGAGACTAACATACTATCAACTAAATAAGACTTTCCAGTGGCATTGCTAGTAGAAAGTTGATGACTCACTACCCTCCAAATGCTTTCGGGCAAGAGCAAAAGCTACAGTAGTTGGGCCAAACCGCCTATAAAAGGAAAAAGAGGCCTGTAAGACCTCGTATTTTAAAAGTAAATATTTTATTATTATTATTATATACCATGTGCCTAGCTCCTATCAGTACTGTTTGTACCATACTTGACCAACCCCGAAACTACTAAGCACCGGTCAACATTATACCACCAAGGACCCACAAGAGTCTCCCTCCAACCAGGAGGCCAATCACAACGCGACACATGTCAACACCAGAGGCCAATCATAACGCGACACGTGTCGACATCAGAGGCCAATCACAGCATGACACGTGTCAATGTCAGAATGAAACTAGAAACTCTCTTTTATAAATAGAGATCATTCTCTCACAATATTTCCTAATGTCATTTGTACTAAATCATTCACTAGTACTCACTAAAAGAGAGCTTGAACCTATGTACTTGTGTAAACCCTTCACAATTAATGAGAACTCCTCTACTCCGTGGATGTAGCCAATCTGGGTGAACCACGTACATCTTGTGTTTGCTTTCCTGTTCCTATCTATTTACATACTTATCCACACTAGTGACCGGAGCAATCTAGCGAAGGTCACAAACTTAACACTTTATGTTGTACCAAAGTCCTCACTGATTTTGTGCATCGACCTTGATGATATAGGATACTTTTGCTGTTGACAAAGTAGTGAATGTATCGGCACGTGTTCTATTACGCTTGTCTCCACATGCTTCCTTGTATCCTTCTCACTTGCCCTATCTGTTCCTCAGGTAGATGTGGTATCTTCTTTGGAAGCATAAGATGTTGAAGATCTCACTGATTTTGTGCATCAACAAGCACAAATCTTAATTATCTTGGGAGAGAGAAATGGGTGATTAGTAAGCACTCTAGTGTGCTGATTTTACAAGGTTATTTACCTAGACGTGTCATCTTTTGCACACATGCAATTGACACCATGCATAACTAGTGACTAAGATATTGATACTACAATAGGTGTCGCAAGAAAAGCATTACCTTCATACACACGTAGGAGTTTACGGATAGGACTTCATATATTTTATTGTATATTTTCCTTGGACCTCAAGTCTTGGAGCCGTTCTATTTCACTATAAATAAGAGCTTTGCTTCATTGTTTTTGGAGCATAAAAAGAAGGAAACATGCAGAGCATGCATTATGTAGAGATTGGTGTGTGTATATACATACATACATACATACATACTTGTATATATATATATATATATGTGTGTGTGTGTGTGTGTGTGTGTGTGTGTTGTGCATATATATTTATATATATACTTTAGAGTGAGAGCTTAGAAAGAAAAGAAAAAGGGAAAGCTAGTTTGAGGTGTGCGGAGATGTTAGTTGGGTTGTCTTGCCAAAGCTTGGATTATTGAGGTGAGTGGTTTATGTAATGTGTTTCAAAGTATTCTTATTTTCTGATAAATGAAAACCACGAACTATTGTGGGTTTTATCTATTTATAAATCTCTATCTATTTCAAGTCAAGCATGTTGGATTTGTTGAAATACTCTTGGAATTATTATATATCGTGATATGTGGATTATTTGGAAATGTTCATGGAGCATGAGAACTTTGGTGTTACATTAATCCAAGGGATAAATGTAAACTGCACACGGGGACATTAGGGCAGGTGGCCATTAGGAGTCACGTGGTGAGTTACAATTTATGAAGGATATAATGGACACATAAAGGGATGATGTGATATGGAATTATGTGGCTAAAGCTTTGATAGTATTATCCTATTTTATAGTGTGATTAAAATGGCAAGCTTGACTGGCATATTATATATTCTACTCACTGAGGGACGGTGGTTGTTGCTCACCCCTCACCTATTATTTTACAGATGAGTTATTTGACAAGACAGATGTTGGACGAGCTGAGGTTGTGATTGTGGAGAAGTTTAAGGATTTTAGTTTATTACTACTTTGTACACCCTGTAAGGTTTTGGAGTTATTTTAATAGGAGGAGTTCATTTTCCAACCCGTGTCAATTTCCTTTTTATTTATTTATTGAGATTTTAACTCACATTTCGGATTTAGGTTCGAGTTTTATTACTGACTCCGGGTCCGGGGCGTGACAAGGCCCCAGAGACAAAGACACTCAACCAATCAAACAAACAAACATACAAACTCTGCTCTCAAGCTAGATTTGCATCCAAAAGTTGAAATTAACCCAAAATCAATCATTTTTAAGCGATAGTTATCTGAAAAGCTATCTCTTGTCTAGTATAAAAGCTTTGGTACCTCACTTAGTAGTGTACTATCTATTCCCTTGTGTAAACTTGTTTACCATACGTCCCTTTTTAGCATACAATCTTTGTAAACTCAAAGACAAGTGACTGCAAGAGGTTCAACCTTTCCAGACAAGGTGAAGTCTTGCCCAAGTTTCTTTGTTTGTTTTCTAAATTAGTAGATATATTGCTTAGTATACTTTTCAACATGTATTCAAGCCATTTCCACTTGTGTTGTCATTTTGAGAGTCCTATTTGCATATGGATCTGGTTAACTTAATGAATATGTTTTCATTAAAAGCAATTTAGGACCAAATAGATGACTTAAGGGGCACTAGACTCCCTTCATTCGAACATACAAAACCATGAACTAAAAGTCCTTGTTTACAACGCAAGAAAAAGAACTTAATGTGGACTTAACCCATCCATGACAATCATTTGATAACAAGAAGTTTGAGTAACTTAGGGCGCAAGTAACCGACTTAAAACACACTTATTCTACATCTGCTATACCGAGATAGCAGTGGCATGTCTAGCACTTCGTTAGTTTTGACTGCAAGCCTCAAGACCTACACCTAAGGCCCCACAAAGGCACATTTCAGAACTAACTTTGTTCTCTTCTTGTAGCACATCAACAAGTAAGAACCCGACTACACATCTAAAGTGTCAATCCCTTGGGGAGCTATGCTGAGGTTTGAGGATCCTTCTTCAGAGAAATATTTGCCCGAACATAGTTTTGGCACGCTTGGTGGGATCATATTAGTCTTATATGCCAAGAAGGAGAAATAATGAACGAACCTTAAGGTGGAACACAAAGTATGGACCACCCCATTGTTTACCAAGATAAAAAATGACAAATCATCCAGAAGATTTCCCCTCTTTACGAGGACCAGCTATTCTGGAGAGTCAGACTTCATCTGAGAAGTCAGGAGGAAAGGTGACCAATGAAGACTTACAAGCCACCATGATGCAAGTATTGAAAGCTATGGAAAAGATTAATTGGGAACTAAAGGAGAAGTGAGTAGGCTCTGTTCCTTAATAGGGAGTCTATAAAGAAGATTAGATTTGGAGTACTTTACTCCAAAAAGTGGTTATGCCAAGGAAATGATGAGAAAACAAGCCCTGAGAAAGAACCAGATCCCCCTATTTCCTTTGCTTGAGGAAAAGAAGGATAAGGGAAAAAATAAGGAGGGATCTGGAATTAGTCAGCCAGTATTAGAGGAAATCCGGGAAACAGAGTTGCCCGACGCCCTATTATTTTCACTAGATAGTGGGGGGCAAAGTGAGCAAGAAAGAAAGAAGTATGGGATGCTCTAGTTAATCGGAGAATCCAGCAGGAAAGGTGAACTCATAACTATAGACAAACTTCCCCCTTATAGGCCACCACCATTGGCTAATAAGGGAGGAGGGGCCAGATGGAGGAAGCCCGAACAAAAAAAAGAAACTTTCTCGGGCAATGATTGTAGCCCGAAGTGGGAACTTCCTCATACCCTACATAGCAATACAACCAATCAGCAACTCAGAAATGAGTTAGCCGAGTTAAGAATGATGATAGTCCAGAATGCTCAACCTCAATCTCACCCATTGTTTAGGATCACCTACCATAAGCCATATCCCGAGTATATTGATGAGCAGAATCCTTTTCCCCTCAACTTCAAGATGCCCGCGTTCCCCACTTTTAGTGGAGAAGATGGTAGTGTATCCTCTAGAGATCACATTTTCAAGTTCTCCAACCATTGTGTAGCATTTGAAGACAATCCTAATTATAAGTTAAGATTGTTTGGGAACTCATTGCTTGGCCTAGCATCTCAGTAGTATTCATTGTTGCCCCTCAATTCCATTGCTAACTAGGGGCAAAAAGAGATGTCTTTTTTATGAACAGTTTTATAGGATGGAGCCCGAGATGACTATCAACGATCTAGTGGAGGTAAAACAATATGAGCATGAGTCTACAAAAGACTTCATGATGACGTTTAAAAAGACAAGGATGAGGTGCCAATTCCCTATCAATCATGCCCAACTTATATCTATTGCTCAGAAGGCTTTAAGGTTACCTTTGAGGAAAATGTTTTATGATGTATAGTTCAATGAACTGCAAGAGTTGGTGATTGCTGCCACAAAGTATGAGAAGCTGTTGATTGATGAACAACAAGTAAAACACTCATCCAAGGTGCCTCATTTCTACAAAAATAAAGTTGTAATTCACCAAGTAGAGTTTGAAAGAATAAAGCTAGAAGGAGGTGATGGTCATGGATGAGAGGGAATCGAGATATGTTCAACAAAGATGACTACTCCCTTTAAACCTCTAATAGTGAAGGGATTGGTCCAGCCAGTCAAAGACCAGAAGGTGGTAATGAATGATGGCTGATTTGTACCTATGAAGCCCCCAAGTATCAGAGTTATTCTTTTGATCTAACCAAGGCCTTAGAAATCTATGAAGAGTTGGTGCGGGAAAAAGTAATTGTGCCCGACAGCACAAAGAAGATGCCTAAGCCAGAATAATTAAGAGGAAAGAAGTATTGCAAGATGAACTATACCTTCAACCATTCTATAACTAACTATGTCTAGTTCAGGGACTAGATACAAGACCTCATAGGCAAGGGGAAGTTGTTATTGGAGAAACCCTAGGCTAATATGATGATTAACACATATCCCTTCTCAGAAGCCCCAATAAACATGATTAACCTAACTTGGGCAGAGAAAGGGAAAGGAAAAGCCACATGGGAGGTAAAAGCAAAAAGAAGGCAAGTTGACATGCCTACAGAATGAGCTATCAAGTTGCCCGAGAAACCTAAAGCAGCCATAATTAAAGGGTTGGCGTTATGTAATAAGTGCCAATGTGAATGTGAGCTAGAAGTACCAGCATTAGAAGCTATCATTGATCAAGAATTGATCAGAAGAAGAGAGAAAGAAGAGCAAGAAGCTCGCAAAAGCATCATGCGGACAGTTGAGAATGAGACCTCTAGGAATGTTTTCCAAAGATTAGGAAGAGATTCTAAACCAAAAAATTTGTCCGAGGTATTTAGAAACCATAAAGCCTTAGAAGAAGTGGAAGATAAAGAAGCCAAAATACCAAGATGGGTGGAGGTTAGGCTTCCCCAGCCAAGTTATGAAGGTGGTAATGTTAGGATGAAGGGGAAAACAAGGAACCCAGTATCACCAATCACCAAGAAGGATTCTGCCCGACTTAGGCGGAAATGGTATGTAGATGGAAAGGATGGGAGACCTATCAAGGAAATGGGAGCTTCTATGATTATAAGAGTCCAGAGGCAGCACAAAGCTTATATGAATTCACTGAGAGTTCCTACTACATCACAAAACTCTGAAAATGTGAAGTTTGAGAAAGTACCTCATAGGGGAAGAAATCAACTTCAATGGAAAAGCCAAAAAGAGTTTGAAAGAGTTAATAGCAAGACTAAATGAGACGGAGATCATATGCCAAAAAGCCCTAATCCGGGAAAATACTTAATCTTGAGGAGAGCTCAAAAGGATATGGTAGTGATGCCAACCCTCAGAACCAATATATTTTGGAACTATCTCGCCTGAAAGGAGAATGCCCTCACCTTTGTTGGTTGATACTCTTTGTGAAGTCCTAGAGCAGGTGCATGACTTTGGTATAACTCGAGAAGAAACGTTGCCTGAGCTAATGTTTCCAAAAAAAGCACATGTCTGGTTAGATGAATTCATGGACCACATTGGGGGCAAGAAGAAGATTTACCTTAACCTAGCAACTTCCACGTAAACATGACATATGTTTTATCTAACATATTTTGCGCCGAGCCTGATCAACCTGCCACGATGAAAGGTGATTACTTGGCAACAAAACCTATGATGGCACATGTTAGTGTTGAGGAAGTAGGAAAAGGAGATTCGAGCAGAACAGGTTTGCCCGAGCTTGTAAAGAAAAAGCCTGAAAGGGTATATTCATATAAAATGGTCTTTAGCTACCCGAGTTTAGCCTTAGCTAACCATCGGATGCCCATATATGTAACTGCTCATTTGGAGGGAGTACCCTTCAAGATGGTCTTGATTGATGGATGAGCATGTACAAATATGTATGAATGCCATGACAGTAATATCCAAACTGAAGGAAAAATTTTGTCCTAGCTAAGAACAAGTATGAACATTTGAATACACATGCAAGCTATTAACACTTTAAAGTAGGCATGCATCCAAAAACAATTCATAAAACCCATGACTTTCAAAGCCTAGTATATGGTGAACCAAAATAAACTCTTTAACAACATTAAAGAGAAGTAAAGATTTAGTGATTCTTTACCCTTGAAGCTCATCCTTGTTTACACAAGGGATTCACCCAAGTGGAGGGCCTTCAAGTCACCTCCAAGCTCCTTGAATCCTCCTTGTGTTTTCCTCCCTTTAGTGCTCCTTTGATGATTAGAGGAAAAAGGATTTGTTCTCCAAAAACATCAAAAGCTTGATGTCTCTAAGTCTCTTCACCAAGGTTGTATATTGTGAAGATGATATGGATGACTTAGAGAGATTTTAGATGCTAGTAAAAATCCTCTAAGTGGCCTGCCTCTATGTAGAAAATGAGAGAAAATGTTTCACCCAATTTCTATTAGAAAACCCTAATGAGAAACAAAGCTATAAAGATGACTTTATACTTCATCTCTTAGGTTAGTGGCAAACTTGCAATTAAGCATAAATTCCCACTACCCTTGACATGGCCGGCCTCCTTTTGTTATTGGGCTAAATACCCATATTTGTTTTAGTTGTCATACAACTTAAACATAATGGGCCTAGTGGACCAAAACAATTTTGGACCCCGAAGCCCAAACTAACTTAAAAGCCCAATACGAACCTTTCGTATAATTAATTAACTAATTAATTAATCTTGACCATTCTTCAATTAAACCATTTAATTGCTTATCCATTTCATATAATTTCTTCACTAACATCCTTATGTGGTGTGCGATCCATTAGGTTCCAATTAGCGAGGCAGTGGGCGATGTTACTCTTAACGATCGATTGTGAATTGAAACCACATTTCAAGTCTCCCTTAAGATTAGTGTTTGATAATCTTCAGGGCTTCCACAAACCATGAGTGACACCTAGCAGCATATCATGGTTACCCAAGCTAAGTAGAATTGGTTGGAGAACCTATCCAGTTACAACTACAATGCAATACGGTCATTCTCTAATACAATACTCTTAATCACATTGTTTAAGTGATAGTTTGTTTCATGTCTACTATCCAATGTGATATTTTCCTATATGATTCCTTTGAATATGATTTGGTACAAACTTCCTAAGTCATATTCATTTGCTTTGGCCAAAGACTTTAGAATCATATCTTATAGTATTCTCCCTCCACCATGGAAGGTTAGAGATCCCTTGTTGTGCATTCATATGCCTACATGACTAGATAGCTTGACCCCAACAATGCCGTGGACAATCCGAAGGAATGCCGTTGACATGATCAAAGATCAAGGACCTAACCATTAGACATCTATGATGCCTCAGGTCAAAGGACTACTTTGCATATTGCAACTTTAGAGTTCATACATGACATGTATGTTCGAACTCTCTTTTGATCGACGTTCAGTGTACTCGATTACCTTTTCGAGCACCTATGTGTTTGTCTCAGTGTCCAACACCAAATGACTTGAGACTAGTTCATACTCACGTTTGAGTCAACATAACACATACTAACCTTAGCGGATTGTCAATGCCCAATTGGCAATCCTATGGCTAGGAACGTTTTAGGAATGAACATAAGAGAAAGGTCTCGATAATCTAACTCATTAGATCACTTATCTCTTAGAACAAATACATTCCTTGGATTCCCTTATTGCTTAAACACATGATACAATAAATAGTGATTAACAATAAGCTTTGCCCTTCATTAAACATATAAAAGTTTAATACAATAAGTATTCCAAAAGCTATTACATCAAATGAGTGGCTTTGTGGGCATACTTCCAACAATCTCCCACTTGCACTCAAAGCCATCTTCCCATGTATCTAATACCCATTTTATCCATATGACGATCAAGCTGGATTTGAGACATTGGCTTTGTCAGTGGATCTGCTACGTTATCGGCTGAGGCAACTTTGAGGATGTTGACTTTCCCCTCGGCAGCATATCTTCTAATGATATTAAAACGTCTGTCAAAATGCTTGTTCTTTTGATGTGCCCTGGGTTCCTTGGCTTGAGCTATCGCCCCATTATTATCACAGTACAAAGTTACTGGTGATGTAATGGTTGGAACCACTCCAAGTTCAGTAATGAACTTCTTCATCCAGAACGCTTCTTTGCCGGCTTCAGCTGTAGCGACATATTCAGCCTCTGTCGTGGAATCAGCAATTACACTTTGCTTCTTGCTTTTCCAACTGACAGCCCCACCATTCAGAGTGAATACATATCCTGAGTTGGAACTTCTATCATCGACGTCAGATTGGAAATCTGCGTCTGTATAGCCTTCCACTCGCAACTCTGCCGCTCCTCCATATACGAGGAACATGTCTTTAGTTCTTCTTAAGTACTTAAGGACCGTCTTAACAGCTGCCCAGTGTTCTAATCCTGGGTTAGATTGATATCGACTAGTAATGCTCACAGCATATGCGATATCAGGCCTTGTGCATATCATGGCATACATGAGACTTCCTATGGCGGAAGCATAAGGAATCCTACTCATATGCCCTATCTCTTCAGGAGTCTTAGGTTCCATGGACTTAGAAAGGTGAATTCCATGTCTTACAGGAAGAAAGCCTTTCTTAGATTATTCCATCTCGAACCTACTTAGCACCTTATCAATGTACATAGATTGGGATAATCCAATTAATTTTCTGGATCTATCACGATAGAGCTTTATCCCAAGTACATAAGATGCATCTCCTAAATCTTTCATGTGGAAGGTTTTGGACAACCACACTTTTACAGAAGAAAGTATTGCAGTGTCATTCCCGAATAGTAATATGTCATCTACATATAACACTAGGAATACAACTGCATTCCCAACGACTTTTTGATAAACACAATTGTCGTCTTCGTTTTGAGTAAAACCAAACGTTTTGATTTCAGTGTCGAAACGAATGTTCCAGCTCCTGGAGGCTTGTTTAAGTCCATAAATGGATCTTTGAAGCTTGCATACCTTAGTCTTTTCAGACTTGGACACGAAACCTTCGGGTTGAGTCATATAGAGCTCTTCCTCTAGGTAGCCGTTCAGAAAGGCCGTCTTCACGTCCATTTGCCAGATCTCATAATCATGGTACGCAGCTATCGCAAGCAAAATCCGAATGGACTTAATCATGGCTACAGGAGAGAAAGTTTCTTCATAGTCAATCCCTTCTCTTTGCCTGTAACCCTTGGCTACTAATCTAGCCTTATAAGTCTCCACGTTCCCATCAACGCCTATCTTCCTCTTGAAGACCCATTTGTTTCCAACAGGTACAATACCTTCTGGAGGGTCTACAAGAGTCCAGACCTGATTTTGATACATGGAATCCATCTCGGATTTCATGGCCTCTTGCCATCTCTTTGAATCAATGTCGGAAATTGCTTCAGTGTAGTCTCTAGGGTCTTCCTTTGTTTCATTGTCACCTAGAAGGTACAATTCATCAAAGTCATTGTCTAAGCCATACCTCTTAGGTGGCTTACTAACCCGTTCAGATCTACGTGGAGCTAGGGGTTCAGGAACAGGGTTGTCATCTTGTTGAGTGCTGGTTTGTGGTTCATCATTAATCTCATTAATTTCTTTCAATTCTATCGTTTTCTCACTACTTCCATTGAGAACGAATTCATCTTCAAGGAATATAGCAGTTCTGGCGACAAAGACTTTCTTGTCGTCAGGGTTATAGAATTCGTATCCCAAAGTCTGTTTGGAATACCCCACAAAATAGCACTTAATAGATCTTGCTTCAAGCTTGTCAGCTTCAAGCCTTTTAACGTAAGCCGGACAACCCCAAATCCTAATATGATTAAGATTTGTGCTTTTGCCATGCCATATCTCATATGGCGTTTGTGAAACTGACTTGGAAGGTACTCTATTAAGCAAGTAAGCTGCTGTATATAGAGCGTATCCCCAGAATGATACTGGTAGATTAGCAGAACTCATCATAGAACGAACCATGTTCATCAAGGTTCGATTTCTCCGTTCAGAAACTCCGTTATGCTGAGGAGTTCCTGGTGGAGTCCACTGTGATACTATTCCACACTCTTTGAGATAATCTAGGAACTCGTTACTCAGATATTCACCCCCTTGATCTGATCTTAGGGTCTTTATCTGTTTCCCAGTTTGCTTCTCAACTTCATTCTTGAATTCTTTGAACCTTTCAAAGGATTCTGACTTGTACTTCATAAGATACACATAGCCAAACCGAGAGTGATCGTCGGTGAATGTGATATAGTAGGAGAAGCCTCCTCTCGACGTAGTAGACATAGGTCCACATACGTCAATGTGGATTAACCCTAGAATTTCAGTGGCACGTTCTCCTTTTCCAGTAAATGGAGATTTGGTCATCTTACCTTTCAAGCAACATTCACAAGTACCCATTTGGTCATTACCTAATGGGCGAATATATCCGTCTTTCGACATCTTGCGAATCTTATCAAGGTTCACATGTCCAAGTTTAAGATGCCACATCTTTTCTTGGTTAACTTCTTCTCTAGCCCTTTTGGGTTTTGAGGTATTCCCGCTCTCAATACAGTGCATCCCACTATTCGTCTCTAGGTGAAAAAGTCCCTCTATCATATTACCATGAGAGATAATACGACCGTTCAAGTATAAAGTGCAACTCATTTTGTCAAACAATACTGAGTGCCCATCTCGTAAAAGCTTAGAGATAGAAATCAAATTCTTTATACATGAAGGAAAATATAAACAATTTTTAAGTTCCAGGACTTCCCCAGAGGGTAGGTTAAGCATGTAGGTGCCTATTGTTTTTGCAGAGATTTTAGTGCCGTTCCCAACTCGCACAACCATCTCCTCATTGCGCAGTGTCCTGCTCCCAGCTAGTCCCTGCAACGTATTGCAGATATGTTGACTAGCGCCTGAATCAAATATCCAGGAATTGGAGCTCACTGTAAAAGCACTCTCTATGACAGAAATAGTCTCTTCAAAAGTTCGTGTCATAAGGCTCGCAATGCGCACCCTGTATTTCTTCTTCCAACGTTCATCCTTTCCACAATGAAAGCATGTTCCTTTGGATTTCTTTGCCTTCTTCTTATGCAACCTTTTCCTCATCATTGCATTCTCACTCCCACTGTCCCTTTTGAAACCTTTTTCAAATTTACAGCACATGTCGATCATCTCTTTCAAAGAATGATCGAATCTATTCACTTTATAGTTTACAATAAACTTAGTGAAATCATCCGAGAGAGATGCAAGGAAAAAGTCTTGGGCCATTTTCCCATCGATGGAAGTTCCTAAACTTTTAAGATCTTTAAATATCTTTTCCATCTTTTGTCCATGTTTATGGACCGATGCCCCCTTTGCCATCTTGGCATTCATTAGACTACAAACATTTGAGAATCGTACATTACTAGTCTCAATGTCATGCATCTTATGCAAACTTTCAACCATGGCACAAGAAGTGTCCATGTGCTTATGTAGCTTCATAAGCTCCTCACTAAGTGAAGTAAGGATTAAGCATTTGGCTTGTAAGTCATTCTCATAGTGTCTAACATAATTTTGGCACTCCTCCTTTGAAGCTAGTTTCGTAGGAGGTACATGAGGAGGGGATTGCTTAAGCACATACAATATGTCTTTCACCTTTGAGACATTCTCAATGTGGCGATACCAAGCAAGGAAACGTTGGCCCTTAAGGCCCCTTTTGTCAAGTATAATGGTGGGTATAATTTTAGGCATGTCGTTCACTACATAACATAACAGAAATCGTATTAGATTGTTTGTTTAAAACTATTTGATTGGGTCTTTGAATCAAATAGTACCACCCACTATTTTTGGCAAATTCCACATCCCTCAATAGAATTCGAGAGTTATATTGAACTCTTAGCGGGTTATGGGAGACTCACCATTACCAAGCCCACCTCAGAAGAACTCCATATTGGCTAGCAAAAATAATGATGAGAGGATAACGCATTATCCATTTACAACTTTTGTAATTACCCATCTATTTTGGCCTCTAGAGAATGATGCCTCAGAAGAACTCCATATTGGCACCATTGCACTTAGTTAAGTTATTCCCACCATGCTAGTTCAAGTAGGGGTTCAAGACTGACCTCAGAAGAACTCCATATTGGCCATACTCGTTGCCTACTTTCACTTCATCATATGTTTATGGGCTTCTCCTGAATGTAAGCACATACTTTGCATACCCCAGAACTGGACGAATACGGTGTATGAGTCACAAACGATTGAAGCCCACCACGGTGGAAGGCCTACGAAGAGATGTTCAAAGCATCTCTCGCTTATCAACTTAATATTCAGTTGTTGAGGGAGTAGTTTTGGGCTACATCAAAACATTTTAATCATATTAAAAGAACTTGGGCCTATCACAACTATTGGTCCAAGTCAATATGAATTAGTAGCATATAATACTCCCACTGTTTCGTTGAAACAAGCGAGACTATATGGAACTACTAACGAATGCATTGCATCCTCATATGGACTATATAGTCATATTAGGTTTTAGGATGATTATGAACCGTTTGATTTGATCCAACACGAGCCTTGTGTTAGACCTTGGGTTTAAGGTAGATAGTTGTTGATTTTAGTTACGCGTTTAATCCAATTAAACCGTTATTTCCTATTGGGCGTTGGACCCAACTATTCCATTTTGCATACATATAAACAAAAAGGAATACATGAAATAATAATAAGGGCTTATGCCCTTTTACAACATAAATCAAATGATGGACTTATGTCCATTTACAACAATTCGAATTAATCAAATTACATTCAAATCTACACTACCAAACCCAAACATTCATAATGTAAAGCGGCCAATCACATAGCTCAATTATCGATGCCTTTGGTTCATAATCACCATTTTCTTAATCAATCACATTAACTAAGAAAGCAACTTTAAACAATTGGTTTTTGGATCCATAGAATTGATTTAAATGGAACTAAATGAAATGAAAATCCAATTCTCATTAAAGAGACAAAACAATTTTGTTCTCATTTTATTTGGGCCAAAAGGAAACTATGACCACAACAATTGGGCCATAATGCAAATACAAAAACTTTTGGGGTCACTTTGTATAAACACAATAGTCCACAACTTCATGTAAATACAACTAGATCCCAAAATTTTAATAATGTAAAAACATCATTAAAGGATCAAAACAATTTGTCCTTTAGAGTTTTTAAGCCTAAACGTAAAAACGTAAACTTTTGGGCCAAAATGCAAAAACACAAAAGTATCAAAACTTTATGTTAATTGCACAAAAGGCCCCAAAAGGACCCCCACTAGGGGTGGCCGGCCATTTAATGAAAAATTGAAAAAAAATCTAAAAAGTTTTTGCAAGTTGATTTTATTAGGTGAGGTTAAAGGTGAAGGTGATGGTTTGTAAGAAAAACTTAAAGTTTATGACAAACATTAAAACCATTTCATCACATCTCACCAATAACATCACCCATCAAATAATAAATCAATTATATACCAAAACTTTATGAAAAACATAAAAATTTAGAATCAAAACTTCAAACCTTTTTGTTCTTGGCAAGAACTTCAAGAACATTTGAAGAACACCATGAAAACTCATAATAGCTCCATGGATGTTTTCATTCACCAAAACTCAATTTTCACCTCTCAAAAGAGGGCTAATATCCTAGGGTACTTAGGGGTTCCAAAAGTCACCTTAAAACCATTTTAACAAGACAAACATGAACCCAAAAAGTCACCCTAAGGATTTGGCCGAATTTCCCAAAACACATGGCACCAAATTTTAGTTCCAATATTCATGCTTGAATGAAATACATCTACAACATTTGAGATGCTAAATTTTCTAGCAAAATTCATATATTCAAAAGCAAGAACAAAGCTTGTAACATTTACAACATTTAAATCACAAAATATGAACATCACAAAACCCAAAAGGATTCACCATACACTAGGCCTAGGCTCTGATACCACTTGAAGGAAAAATTTTGTCCTAGCTAAGAACAAGTATGAACATTTGAATACACATGCAAGCTATTAACACTTTAAAGTAGGCATGCATCCAAAAACAATTCATAAAACCCATGACTTTCAAAGCCTAGTATATGGTGAACCAAAATAAACTCTTTAACAACATTAAAGAGAAGTAAAGATTTAGTGATTCTTTACCTTGAAGCTCATCCTTGTTTACACAAGGGATTCACCCAAGTGGAGGGCCTTCAAGTCACCTCCAAGCTCCTTGAATCCTCCTTGTGTTTTCCTCCCTTTAGTGCTCCTTTGATGATTAGAGGAAAAAGGATTTGTTCTCCAAAAACATCAAAAGCTTGATGTCTCTAAGTCTCTTCACCAAGGTTGTATATTGTGAAGATGATATGGATGACTTAGAGAGATTTTAGATGCTAGTAAAAATCCTCTAAGTGGCCGGCCTCTATGTAGAAAATGAGAGAAAATGTTTCACCCAATTTCTATTAGAAAACCCCAATGAGAAACAAAGCTATAAAGATGACTTTATACTTCATCTCTTAGGTTAGTGGCAAACTTGCAATTAAGCATAAATTCCCACTACCCTTGACATGGCCGGCCTCCTTTTGTTATTGGGCTAAATACCCATATTTGTTTTAGTTGTCATACAACTTAAACATAATGGGCCTAGTGGACCAAAACAATTTTGGACCCCGAAGCCCAAACTAACTTAAAAGCCCAATACGAACCTTTCGTATAATTAATTAACTAATTAATTAATCTTGACCATTCTTCAATTAAACCATTTAATTGCTTATCCATTTCATATAATTTCTTCACTAACATCCTTATGTGGTGTGCGATCCATTAGGTTCCAATTAGCGAGGCAGTGGGCGATGTTACTCTTAACGATCGATTGTGAATTGAAACCACATTTCAATTCTCCCTTAAGATTAGTGTTTGCTAATCTTCAGGGCTTCCACAAACCATGAGTGACACCTAGCAGCATATCATGGTTACCCAAGCTAAGTAGAATTGGTTGGAGAACCTATCCAGTTACAACTACAATGCAATACGGTCCTTCTCTAATACAATACTCTTAATCACATTGTTTAAGTGATAGTTTGTTTCATGTCTACTATCCAATGTGATATTTTCCTATATGATTCCTTTGAATATGATTTGGAACAAACTTCCTAAGTCATATTCATTTGCTTTGGCCAAAGACTTTAGAATCATATCTTAGAGTATTCTCCCTCCACCATGGAAGGTTAGAGATCCCTTGTTGTGCATTCATATGCCTACATGACTAGATAGCTTGACCTCAACAATGCCGTGGACAATCCGAAGGAATGCCGTTGACATGATCAAAGATCAAGGACCTAACCATTAGACATCTATGATGCCTCAGGTCAAAGGACTACTTTGCATATTGCAACTTTAGAGTTCATACATGACATGTATGTTCGAACTCTCTTTTGATCGACGTTCAGTGTACTCGATTACCTTTTCGAGCACCTATGTGTTTGTCTCAGTGTCCAACACCAAATGACTTGAGACTAGTTCATACTCACGTTTGAGTCAACATAACACATACTAACCTTAGCGGATTGTCAATGCCCAATTGGCAATCCTATGGCTAGGAACGTTTTAGGAATGAACATAAGAGAAAGGTCTCGATAATCTAACTCATTAGATCACTTATCTCTTAGAACAAATACATTCATTGGATTCCCTTATTGCTTAAACACATGATACAATAAATAGTGATTAACAATAAGCTTTGCCCTTCATTAAACATATAAAAGTTTAATACAATAAGTATTCCAAAAGCTATTACATCAAATGAGTGGCTTTGTGGGCATACTTCCAACACAAACTATATAACAACATTTATCACAATTTACATCACAATATTGAATACTTGGCAATATAAGCGTAAAAGTGTAATAACTACGCAATTACGGAAACTATCAATATGTATAGGTATAAAATAAACTGCCCACTCACCTGGAGTCCGCGCTATAACTCTCTAGCACGAATTTCAAGATGCCACGAACAAACATCGCCTAGAACAAATATCAAATCACAACTCAGGATTCTTATCGATAGAACACACAACTGACATAAAACACACCTCCAAGGGCGTTCTAGAATGATTTGAAACTCATTGACCAAAAGTCAACCGTCGGTCAAAGGTCAATAGTAGGGTCCACAACCCTACATAACTCGATCTGGAAGATTCGCATCTCTGATTTCCATTCTGTAACTTCCAAAGATTCACATTATGCTTCTAGAACAACATTCTAAAGTTTCAGAATGATCCAATGGTTGAATCTCCGCCAATTGCCAAAATTAAGTGGAGGTCAACACTTTATTTTGTGAACTAACAAATTCAATTTGGGAAGATCCTTAAGTTCCTATGATCCTCAAATATTACGTACTATAAGGTACTAAGGTTTGGTGACGATCTAACAGTTTGATCGTCAATTCATGCAAGGACCCCATGACGGCCAACTAAGTGGTCAACTACGAAACTACATGAAAACATCGTAATTTCACTAAATGGATGACAAATATGGAATCAGGGCTTCAAAATTAGCCTAAGGTGGTCAGATGGGATCTCGGCCCACGCGCCGCCACACGCGCCGCCGCGCGTGGTGACTGGCCACAAAGGTTCGCCGGAAAATTCCACTATTTCTAAAAATTCTCAAATTTTACAGAAATGAAGACATCAAAGAGATGAAAAACTTTTATACTTGCCATGAAGTCCAAAAGTGGATAGAAGATTGTCAATTTTGCCCACAAAGCCGGTGGTGCCTAAAACTTCCCGGTGTCAATTCGTCGTCTACGGTGGACCAACGGGGTCAAGGTTGGTTGGGATTTGCTCAGGGGATGATGGGCTACAAAGCCCAAGTGGTCGCATTGACCATCGTTTTGCCGATTTGCTGGAAAATTGAAAAGAGTGGTCGGACACGATTTTGACGGGTCGGATTTCGTGGCTTCGCCCCGCCACATGTGGTGGTTTCTAAAGTTGGTTCTTGGTTGGATTTTGTAGAGGGGAGTGAGAGCTTTAAGATGGTGGTGGTGGCATCGAAAAACTTCACCCGAGTTGGCCGAAATCAGCCTTGGAAAATGGGTGGTCGCGAGTGGGTCGACGGGGAAAGTTGGGAGCTTCCTCATTTTTTTGTTTTGTTTTGTTTTGTCTTTTTTTTTTTTTTTTTTTCTTATCTGATTTCTGATGGCTTTCCTTCCTTTTATGTGATTGTGATTGGTCCCCCTTATTTAAGCCTAAAATCGGATTGGGCTTCTTTCCCATAAGGTGGGAATTCAATTAACTTATAAACCAAAATATAAATAACCAAATTCAAACGTTCGTAACTATACCGTTATAATTTGGACTCGCAAACGACTTTCGCCTATGCGTTTGTAATGACGAGTACTACGAGGGTACACTAAAATAATAAGTCCTACGTCTCTCAAACCGATGGTCAATGGAAGTCAAAGTCCTTACCTTTAGGGCATTTCCATAAATTCATGCTTTTAAAATTAATAAAAACGTACAATTGGGGATAGGATGTCACAATTGTAAGATCCCACATTGTCCAGGGGTGAGGCTCCTGTAAGCCTTATATGTATATTCCCATCTCTACCTAGCACGAGACCTCTTGGGAGCTCATTAGTTTCGGGTTCAATCGGAACTCCGAAGTTAAGCGAGTTCGCGCGAGAGCAATCCCATGATCGGTGATCTATTGGGAAGTTCTCGTGTGAGTTCCCAGAAACAAAACCGTGAGGGTGTTGATGAAGGATGATTTTGTGAAAACATGTTCATTTGAGCAACATCATATAGCATGCAATTAACAATTAAAGGCGGAATCATGCTTGCATGCACTTAAAAAACAAAACATTACCCATGAAATTCAAAGCCTAGTAGATTGGTGAACCAAAACTCAACTCAAAACAAAGTGAGTTGAAATTTATACCTTTGTATATTCCTCTTTGCATAAGCAAAGGCTAATCACCCAAAGAGAGGGCCTTCATTCCTTGCATCTAAAATCTATGGATTTGGATGGATGAAAAGGTTTCTCCAAGTTCCCAAAATTGAGAACCTCTAAGTCTCTTCACCAATGAGAGATTGGAGAAGAAATGAGTGACCTTGGAGTAGTAGTATGGCTAGATACACCCTCCAAGGGGGCCTTCCTCCTAGAGAGAAAAAGGAGAGACATGTTCTCACCAATTTTCTCCAAAAGAACCCTTAATGAATTTTAGGCTATAAAGTTCTTTATATAGTCACTTCTATAAATGACCTAAAGAACCAAAAAACCCTAATTCAACACATATGGCCGGCCACATTAGGGATTTGGGCCTTTGTGAATCTTTATTCCTTAAATTGTCATACAACTTAAGTCAATGGGCTTGACGTTCGAAGCCCATTGGGCCTTAAGGTCCAAAACTATCCCGAGGTCTTTAACGAACTTATTCGTTTGATTAATTAACATATTAATTAATCCTTGCCATAAATAATTAAACCTTTTAATTATTCTTACTCATCTCCATTGTTTCTTCAATCTCCACCTTACACGGTGTACGATCCATTAGGTTCCTTTTAGCGAGGCAGTGGGCGATTAAAACTCTTTCAAATCGATTGTGAATTGAAACTTACTTTCAATTCTCCCTTTAGTGATTAGACACGTTTAGGGCTTCCACAAACCATGAGTGACACCTAGCAGCATATCATGGTTACCCAAGCAAATCAGAAGAGGTGGAGAACCTATTCAGTTTAGGATTACAAATGCAATACGGTCTTTCTCTAATACAATACTCTTGACCACATTGTTTGGTTTGATAGTTTATTCATGTCTACTATCCAATGTGATTCGTGTGCTTATATGATTACCTTGAATGTGATTTGGAACGCCTTCCTAAATCTCATTCATACTTTGGCCAAAGATTCTTAATCATATCATAGAGTATTCTCCCTCAAACGGTTTGAAGGTTAGAGATCCCTTGTTGCGCATTCACTTGCCTCCATGGCTAAGTAGCTTAACCCCAATGATGCCGTGGACACCCGCGAATGGGGTGACTTTGACATAATCAAAGATCAAGGACTTAACCACAAGACAGCTGTGATGCCTCAGGTCAAAGGACTACTTTGCATTATCCCAACCATGAGTTCTCATATGACATGAATATGAGAACTCTTCGTTGATCGTGTTCAGTGAACTCATTCTCTATTGAGCACCTATGTACTTGTCTTGATGTCACACACACCAATGACTCGAGACTAGTCACTCTCCCTGAGAGAAGACACAGCACGTACTGATCTTAACGGACTGTCAATGCCCAATTGGGAATCCTATGATCAGGAACGTTTAGGATGTGTCTACGAAAGAATGGTCTCATGAATCTAACTTCTTTAGATCGTATTCTCCCAATCACATATTCCTTGGACTTATCGTTTAAGCATATAACATTTATATGAGACGGCTTAAAACAATAATCTATGCCCTTGATATTAAACTAGATTAATTTAACATGTGAAATGTCCGTAAAGTATCATCATATGATTGGTTTTAGGGCACATTTCCAACAGTTGACACACCCCGACCTAGATCGAGGCATGCTGGCTGTCACCTGGGAGTGACGTAACCATGTGCATAATGCGGTGGAAGCAATAGAGATAAAAATCCTAAGCGCAGTCAAGCAGGACAAGTACTAATTATACAACACCCCCGTTAAATCCTCGTGATCCACCAAGCACTTCTACTTCAAACTTGGAGGGGCGCAAAACAGAAAGTGTGAGTGGGCAAAAACAAAGCTTTTCAAAATCATTTCATTTCTCAAAAGTTCTAACCCTTCGCCGTAAAACCTGTATAATTTCCCAGAAAATAATAGTAATAATAAGCTGTATCAGAAATCATACTCAAGATGAAAATCCATAGAAGTATACATTGCCAAAGTATCTCAATGCAATGCTATAAGTAATCCAGGCAAAATATATCAACCAAATATCGCATCAGCCAAATCCCTCTAACTCAATCTACACAGCTGAGTATATAGCTCATAACCAATCTTAATCATATCAAATCAAATCTTGCACACGAGTCGGAACCACCTAAAGTGGTCTGTACGACAAGACTAGCTGTAAAGTAAATATGCCCTAGTGCTACAATCACGTGAAGGTTGTGCGAATGATCGCGGGTCATCTACGAGTCGGAACCACCTAAAGTGGTATGTATGACAAGCTTGTGCACCTAACTTGGATCCAAGGTGAGCTTATGGTGCAGGAGGTGAACATTACGTGAAGGGTTGTGCCTTAACTCTGGGCGAGAGCACTAACACCGGGGTGCAGGTTTATGAGCTCTCAAAACATCACATCATATCTCACATAACTGAAGTAACCTCAAATCTTTAATTTATGAACTTACCTGGTACTCACTTGTGCGTCCGTAGCACTAAGGCGAATACTTTGCATGGCATTTCAAAACTTATAATCATTCAAATTCATTTTCTGGGAAAAATCTCAAGTATATAGGTATATACGGAAAACCAAAAGCCCACTCACTGATATGTCGAAGGGTCGTAGCCCCTGACCCTCGATTGATAGCGCTCGTCCTCAGGATAGGTCTCACCTATATGCGAAATAACTGAATAAACGTTATTTAAAGCACATACACAAAACTAGGAAATAACTTCTCATACATTGCTCAAATGGGGTATTTGAATATACCACCATGATCTACTTATCCTCAGGAACATCCCCATATTTTTAGAAAAAAATTTCAACCTCCCACGCACCGGCAAAGGTACAGCCAGACGCGCCCTCACATGCAGCCAAACCCTAACTGAAACTTAACTACCGCTAGGAATATTCCACTAAATCTTAACAGAAGTTAACGGCATTACCTGACCTCGTTAGAATATTCTGTCAGACTTGACGGAATATTCTCCTTCGTCTTCCCTGGTTCGCTGGAGAATTTCGCCGGCGCCCTTGTGATCGCTGGAAACTGGAAAATATAGAAACCTTTATATCTTCTTCATTTTTACACCAAAATCCATGAAATTTTTACCAAAATGAAGCTTAGGACTAGAAGAACAAAGCCATACCAATTTAAAGCCCTAAAATCCACGGGATTTGGTTGGAAGAACCTCGATATTCCAGCCAAACTTGAAACTTGCCAAACTTAACTTCCTGACGTCCAAAACAATTCATTTTTTCTTCTCCGAGCTTCGTGAAGACATCCTAAGGCTCACTAGCAGCTTAAAATCTCCTAAAAACTTCACATTCACGATCACATGAATAGTGCATAAAATCGGGGTTTTTGGGTTCTCGGGTTTTCGAGGGTTTCACGTCTAACCAAAGGTATAAATGAGTTCCTAGACTTACAAGGAACACAAAGATAGCTTCCAAAACCTCGATCCATGACTAGAAGTGAAGGTTCGAAGGTTGTCCGTATGGTTGTACGAAAATGGAAGGAAATCCGAGAGAGGGAGGAGAAAGAAGGTCAACGGGAGTTTGGATGTGTGAGTGTGAGTATGTGGTCCAGTTTTGGATCACTAATCACAACCCAAAACCATTAACTTTAAGTTCCAAAACCTTAGGAACTAATTAAATTAGTTTAAAACCCAAACTCAAGCCACAACACCACATAACGCTCAAGTGTAGAATGGTCAATTCACACCATCTATAAAATATTTCGGGACAGGCTGTGACAACCTACCCCTCTTAAGAAAATTTCATCCTCGAAATTTCCATACAATAATTACAATCTACTAATAATCATAAAACAACCTTGGATACATATCTCTCATCTGGTCCTCTGTCTCCCAAGTGGCTTCTTCCACCGAGTGATTTCTCCATAAAACCTTCACTAGGCGTACGGTTTTATTTCTCAGAACCTTATCTTTCCAATCCAAAATAGTCATTAGCTCCTCATCATAACTCAAATCTGAATTAATTTCTAATGGTTGAGGAGGTATCACATGAGAAGGATTTGAGACATAATGACGAAACGTAGAGACATGAAAAACATCATGCACTTTTGATAACTCTGGAGGCAACTCAAGCCTATAAGCAACTTCAACGACTCGGTCGATGATCATATACGGTCCAATGTACCTAGGACTCGCTTGCCTTTCTTTCCAAACTGCACAACACCTTTCCATGGTGATAGCTTCAGAAATACCCAATCACCTACATTATACATCCGGTCAGTGGCATGTTTGTCTGCTAGACTCTTTGTCGATCCTGGGCCGCTTTCAGGTTAGACTTAATCACCTGAATATTCTGAGTAGTCTCCTCCACTATCTTAGGACCCACCAAAACATTTTCACCAACCTCTGACCAACGTAAGGGTGTGCGACAAGATTTACCATAAAGAGCCTCGAAAGGTGACATACCGATACTAGAATGAAAGCTATTGTTGTAGGCAAATTCCAATCCAACCGCTTATGCCAAGCGTCACCAAACTGCAACACTGAAGATCTTAACATATCTTCCAAAGTCTGAATGGTCCTCTTTGACTGTCCATCTGTTTGAGGATGATATGTTGTACTATAAAATAATCTCGAACCAAGAGCTTCCTGAAATGCTATCCAAATTTGGAAGTGAATCTAGGATCACAATCCGAGATAATACTAACTGGAATCCCATGGTACTTCATGATTTTCGATACAAATAATTCAGCTAATCGGCTTAAAGAATACTTATCCCTCACAAGAATAAAATGTGCTGACTTAGTAAACCGATCAACTATCACCTAAATGCCATCGTAACCATTCTGTGTACGAGGAAGCTTGTACACAAAATCCATAGTAATATTTTCCCATTTCCACTGTGGAACGGGAAATGGCTGCATCAGTCCAAAAGGCTTATTTCTTTCTGCTTTGACTTGCTGACAAATGACACACCTACTCACATATTCAGCAATTTCTCTTTTCATACCTGGCCAATAATAAAATGGTCGAATGGTATGATACATTTTTGTACCTCCAGGATGCATTGCATAAGCTGAAATATGTGCTTAATCAAGAATTGCTTTCTTTAGTTCCATATTATCCGGCACATACATCCTACTCTCCTGCATAAGCATGCCATCAGTTTCTTGAATTCTGAAGTCTTTCTTCTGCCCCCGATTCCTTGCTTGAATTGTTTCCTGGGTCTCTTCATCATTCATCTGGGCTTCAAGTACACGATCAATTAAAATTGGCCTGACTTGGAAATTTGCAAGTAAAGCTTCATCTCAATCTTCCACTCTTAACTCCACTCCAGTGGACCTTAAATTCACAAGAAGAGGAACGTGACAATAATAGATGGCATGAAGTCTAACTGGAGTCCTCCTACTAAGTGCATCTGCCACTACATTTGCAAGACCGGGTGATACTTAATCGTGCAATCATAATCACTAAGCAACTCAATCCACCTTTGCTGCCGAAGTGTTGGAAATGTGCCCTAAAACCAATCATATGATGATACTTTACGGACATTTCACATGTTAAACTAATCTAGTTTAATATCAAGGGCAAAGATTATTGTTTTAAGCCATCTCATATAAATGTTATATGCTTAAACGATAAGTCCAAGGAATATGTAATTAGGAGAATGTAATTTGAACAAGTTAGATTCATGAGACCATTCTCTTTCGTATACATATCCTAAACGTTCTTGATCATAGGATTGCCAATTGGGCATTGACAGTCCGTTAAGATCAGTACATACTGTGTCTTCTCTCAGGGAGAGTGACTGGTCTCGAGTCATTGGTGTGATTGACACCAAGACAAGCATGTAGGTGCTCAATAGCGAATGAGTCCACTAAACACGATCAACGAGGAGTTCTCATACTCATGTCACATGAGAACTCATGGTTGGGATAATGCAAAGTAGTCCTTTAACCTGAGGCATCATAGTTGTCTTGTGGTTAGGTCCTTGATCTTTGACTATGTCAAAGTCACTCCATCCGAGAGTGTCCACGACATAGTTGGGGTTAAGCCACTTAGCCATGGAGGCAAGTGAATGCGCAACAAGGGATCTCTAACCTTCAAACCGTTTGAGGGAGAATACTCTATGATATGATTAAGAATCTCTGGCCAGAGTATGAATGAGATTTAGGAAATTGTTCTAAATCACATTCAAGGTAATCATATAAGTAACAGAATCACATTGGATAGTAGACATGAATAAACTATTAAACCAAACAATGTGGTCAAGAGTATTGTATTAGAGAAAGACCGTATTGCATTGTAATCCTAAACTAAATAGGTTCTCCACCTCTTCTAATTAGCTAAGGTAACCATGACATACTGCTAGGTGTCACTCATGGTTTGTGGAAGCCCTAAACGTGTATAATCACTAAAGGGAGAATTGAAAGTAAGTTTCAATTCACAATCGATTTGAAAGAGTTCTAATCACCCACTGCCTCGCTAAAAGGAACCTAATGGATCGTACACCGTGTAAGGTAGAGATTGAAGAAACAACGGAGATGAGTAAGGATAATTAAATGGTTTAATTATTTATGGCAAGGATTAATTAATATGTTAATTAATCAAACGAATAAAGTTCGTTAAAGACCTCGGGTTAGTTTTGGGCCTCAAGGCCCAATGGGCTTCGAACGTCAAGCCCATTACTTAAGTTGTATGACAACTTAATGACTAAATATTCACAAAGGCCCAAACAGCCCAATAACACCCTATGGCCGGCCATATTGATAAAAGAGTGGGTTTTGGACTTATTACAAGTTTGCCACTCCAATGAAGGTAGGTATAAATATGACTTTATAGCCTTTGCTTCATTAGGGTTTCTTTTGGAGAAAATTGGAGAGAAAATGTCTCTCCCTTTCTCTCTAAGAGGCTGGCCCCCTTGGAGGAGATTAGCTAGCAATCTCTCATCCTCCTAGGTCACTCCTCTCTTATTCAAGTCTCTCCTTGGTGTGGAAAAATTAGAGGTTCTTTATTTTGAGAACTTGGAGAATCTTTTCTACCATCCTCCTCCAAGAAATCGATGGATCTAAGAAGCAAGGAATGAAGGCCCTCTCCTTGGGTGATTAGCCTTTGCTTATGCAAAGAGGAATCAACAAAGGTATAATATTTCTCAACTCACTTTGTTCTTGAGTTGAGTCATGGTTCACCTAACTACTAGGCTTTGAATTTCATGGGTATTGTTTTGTTTTGAGTGCATACAAGCATGATTCCACCTTTAATTGTTAATTTCATGCTATAGATGTTGCTCAAATGAACATGTTTTTCACAAAATTTCCTTCAAGTGGTATCAGAGCCTAGGTCTAGTAGTTGGTGAATCCTTTTGGGTTTTGTAGTTCATAGTCTTTGATTTGAATGTTGTAATTGTTACAAGTTTTATTCTTGCTTCTTTGAATGTAAATTTTGTTAGAAAATTTGCCATCTCAAATGTTGTAGATGTAGTTCATATGAGAATGAATTTTGGAGCTAAAATTTGGTGCCATGTTTTTGGGGAAATTCGGCCAAATCCAAAGGGTGGATTTTTGGGTTCTTGTTTGTCTTGTTAAAAGTGTTTTAAAGTGACTTTTGGAACCCCTAAGTACCCTAGGATGTTAACCCCATTTTGAGTAGTGAAAATTTGAGTTTTATTGAGTGAAAATGTTCATGGAACTCTTATGGGTTTTCATGGATGTTCTTCATTGTTCTTGATGTTCTTACCAAGGACAAAAAGTTTGGTGTTTTGATTCAAAGTTTTTGGTTGATTTCATAAAGTCTTTGTTTTGTGTTGGTTTGTGTGATTTTTTCAAATTTTGAAAAGTGATTGAAATTTGAAAATTTGAAATTTGAAAATGTGTTTGAATTTTTGTACATGATTGGTACTTCTCTTACACACCAACCCATCACCCACTTGTTCAACTTGCATGACTTTATAACTTTGCTTTTCATCAAAAATCAACTCACACACCATCACTCACACTACTCCAAAACCGGTCACCCTACAAGTATGGTACTTTTGGGGCTTTTATGCAATTACATAAAGTTTTGATACTTTTGTGTATTTGTAGTTTGACCCAAAAGTTTACGTTTTTACGTAAAGGCCCAAAATCACAAAAGGACAAATTGTTTTGTTCCTTTAATGAAGTTTTTGAATTTGTTGAAATTTTTGGGTTCTAGTTGTAATTACATGAAGTAGTGGACTTTTGTGTTTTTACAAAGTGACCTCAAAAGTTTATGTTTTGCAATATAGCCCAAAAAGTTGAGGTTGTTGCTTTTCGGCCCAAATTAGGTTGAGAACAAAATGGTTTTGTCACTTTAAATGAGAATTGGATTTTCATTTCATTTAGCTCCATTTAAATCAATTCTATGGATACAAAAACCAAATGACAATGTTGCATTCAAGTTTAATTAGTTAAAGCGTTAATTAATTAAATGGTGATTATGAACCTAAGCCTACGATAATTGAGCTATGTGAAAGGCCGTCTCAAATTTGTTTGAACCATGGGAATGTGTAGATTAGATTTTGGTTGTAATTTGATATGATCAAATATTGTAAAAGAGCATAAGCTCTTCTTTACTTTAAAGTAATTTGTTTTGATCAAATGTTGTAAAAGAGCATAAGCTCTTCTTTACTTTGAAGTACTCCTTTTCTTGTTTTATTTGATATGCATGAAATTGGAGTAGTTGGGTCCAACGCCCAATAGGAAAAACACGCCTTAATATGATTAAACGCGTAACTAAAATCAATCACCATCCCTAGACCAAGATTCAACACTAGGCTCGTGTTGGATCTAATCAAAGGTTCATAGTCATCCTAAGGCCCTAAGGCAACTATATAGTCCATCAATGAATGCAAACCTTATGTTAGTAGTACCATATACTCTTGCTTTAAAAACCGTTTTACAAGCTTAGTGGGAGTACTATATACTACTAAATCAATCACATGGACCAATAGTTGTAATAGGACCAAATTGTTTTAATAAGATTAAAATGTATGTTTATATGTGATGAGACCTAAAACCCTCAACCAAACCATTATTAAGTTGATAAGCGTGAGAGTGCTTTAAAAACTCTTTCGTGGCCTTCCACCGTGGTAGGCTCCGATCGTTTGTGACTCGTACACCAACTTAACCCTATCATGGGGGAGTACAAAGTGCGTGCTTACACTCAGGAGGAGTTCTATATGCATACATGATGTTGTGAAGGTAGGCAACGAGAATAGCCAACATCATATCATTGTAAGGTTGTTCTTGAACCCCTACTCGAACTTACATGGTGGGAATGACTTAACTAAGTGCAATGGAGCCAACATCATATCATTGTGAGGCTTCATTCTCTAGAGGCCAAATAAGATGGGTACTTGCAAGAGATGCAAATGAGTAAGCGTACTCTCTCATTATTATTGATGCTAGCCAACATCATATCATTGTGAGGTGGGCTTGGTAATGATGAGTCTCCCATACCCTACTAAGAGTTTCCTCCAAAACTCTCGAATTCCGATAAGGGATATGGAATTTGCCAAAAATAGTGGGTGGTGCTATTTGATTTAAAGACCCGGATCAAATGGCTTAAAATCAATCAATTTATATTCGTTATGTATTTATTTACCAATATATTTGCAAACGCTATCCAAAACTTGACAAAGAAAAAGCCGAAAGCTTTAGTTTCCGGACTTGGTACTACAATCCCATAGATTGTCTATAATGGCTTGTATATGTATCTAAGTAGTCTCATCCTCACAATCTTCCTATTGATAATGTATCATTGGAAGAACATGTTAGATAAGTCTATCATAAAGAGGACAACACTTTTAATGTTATAATTCTTCAATTACAAATTGTTGTATGAAGAAATAAGAGTTGCTTTGAACAACCCTTAGCTAACGCAAACATTAGTGCTTGTTTCTTTGTTACATGAACAAGGAACTTGAGAAGTAAGCACAAAGGCATGGACACTTTATGTGCCATGATTCTTCACTTACAAATTGTTGTATGAAGAAATGAGAGTTGCCTTGAACAACTCTTGAAAGTTTGTAATTATGTTTAGAACATAATGGTTGGTTGACAAAAATAGTCCATCAACATGGACTTATGATGATTTTGAATCATTGAGTGTTGAAGTGTTAAACCACTTCACGAGACGGAAACTAGGCAAGGACTTCACTTTTGTGTCCCTATCCAAATGGTTCACTAAGTTTATTGTAAACTATATAGTAAACAATAAACACACGTTCTCCAAATTGTTTGATGTGTATAACACAATTGAAATGAGTTTCAAGAGAGATAGTGGGAGTTTAGGGACCATGACTATTGTAGTCAAAGGAGAAGTCAAATGAAGAAGGGGAAATAACTCCAAGGGAACAAACTTTCTTTATGAAAGGATGGACATTGGAAGGGGTATTTGCAAGAAATGTCTTGCAAGTGTCAAGAACACACCTTTCGAAGGTGTTATAAATTGTTCTTGAAAAGTTCAAAACAGTTGGTTCTTCTACTTGAATGCTTGATTCCGTATTAGTAACTATGTTTTACAATCGTTGTAAAAGTGTGGCTAATAAGAAGTAGAAGATTAATGAGAGAAGAGAAAGAACTTCACATTCGGAACGTGAATCAAATGTAGATCTCTGCGAAAGCAGATCGTACTTACTTCCTCATATGAACTACCAAAGAAATTGGAAAAACCAATGATTGTCCATACGTTCCAATTTTAAGGAACTTAATTCCGTCACTATGAGAGATGGATGAATGTTTTGTTTGACAAAACATTGTTATTTATTAATGAATGATTAGATTATTGTAATCTAATTGATTATCTCTATAGTAGAGATGATATGGTAGTGTTAACTGTTTAGAATATAACGATGCTTAAAACCCAAAAGGTTGCAAGGTAGTGACTAATCCCAACTGAGTTGTGATACCTCTAAAACATAAATTACGAGTTGGTCATAGATGGATGCTTTGGATCGTTAGATCCGAATCCAATGCCTTCTTTTTAAAATTGTATAGAGGCAAAATGTTTGAATCTTTATTCTTTTGGAAAGGAAGAAAGAATCACATTGAGGTTAATTCACTTAGATGTTAGTGGCACTTGTCCACAACATAATACTACTCATGTTGTATGACATTCACCGAAGATCGCTCTCGGTTGGACTATCATTTATTTTGAATAAACACAAGTCCGAATACTTTGCAAAAGGTTTCAAAGAATTCAAGAAATGTAAGTTGATGAGTAAGATGTCTAAAGTATTTACCTCCTTAGATTTGATCCAAGGAAAGGTAACACTTTAGAACAGTTTCCTTGAAAGATATCAAGGAAAGAAGCATCATAAGATAATGGATTTCTCCATTAAGAGAAGAACGAACTCAAATAAGATTTAGTTCGTTGGATGTTATCAATTACCCATATATAAGATATACACTTCTAAGACAATATGATTGTCAATTAGAAGATCTTCCAAAATTTTCATGACTCCATAGGATGTAGTTGGAAAGAAAGACAAATCTTAATCATGTTAAGATTTGGGGTTGTGTGCTAATAAGCAATATTTGTTTAAAGAATTATCTTGTGGGTATCCTTAAATTAACATTTGGATATCACTTCTATAAACCAACTAACAAATGTTGTTTGTTGGATAGTTCATTGTAATCCTACACTAGGATTTGCCTAAGATAGAGCAAATGAACGAGGGATAGAACTCAAAGAATGGGCTCTTTGAGAGATAAGATAGTGATCAACAAATATAACAACCTAGTTCCTATACCACAAGCTCCAAGGTAGTCGAGAAGGATTTATAAACTGTCTCAGTTGAATGGTTTGAACTTTATGGTTATGTCATAGAGTTACACCTCTTAATTCGAAAGAAATAAGAATGAAAATCCTTATGACTACATTAAGTGTATATACGACATATACTCAAGGAAATGGTAAAGTACCATTTGACCCGAAATAGTGAAACCTTTATAGCTAATTGGTAGCTTAAAGTGACTACAATCAAAGAGATTGGTTGACTTTGAAGAAACCATCTTTAACGTAGTCTTGGTTTCAATTAATTCGAAGATTGCTAGCTACAACTAAATGGTGATTCAATGTTTGGACATAATATGGGTTTCCGAAACCATTATTAAGATAGTCTTGATAATATATGTCTAAAACTATGAATCACAAGACATGTAAGTTGTAGAGATCCATCCATCATGAATCTTAGCAAGCTAGTGGGAGCTATAAGCGTCTTATGAGAGAAAAAATCACATTGTTTGATTTCTCATAAAGATGTAAATGAATCTTTTGTTTACTAGGTTTACAAAAGATTAGTGGGAGTTAATCATGTTCCTAAATTTGAATATATATATATATATACACATATATGATATATTAATTTTGGAAATGAAAAGAATACTTCTTCGTTAAAGTTATGACTTTAAACATTCTATAAAGATAGAATGTATATGGGAGACATAGTCTATAAACATGGGATGGAAATCTATAATGATAGATTTCAGAATATAATTGGATTATATCAAGCCCAAATGATAGACAAAAGATGCTAGGAAGTTTCTCATATGATGATAAACTTCAATCTGAAGAATAACTCTAGTGAGACTAGGAGGTAGCTCTTCTCAAAGGGAACGTACCCTTTGACTCCCAAAGAAATAATGCGTAAATAAAATCCTTTATGCATACGCAGAAAGGTGATTTACGTATTTCATATTGTATGAAAAACGTTGATATGAGTTGTACCAAGATCGGTACAAGACGATATCAATGCAAGCCCAGGATCAGAACCATGGCAACTGTCAAGTGAATCCTTAAGTATTTGAGAAATAATAAAGGATGGATTCCTCAAGAATGAGGAAGAATTAGAGTAACGTAATGGAAGCGTAAATGTATTAGATTATGAATCTAATCCATCATTGAATGTTTCTTCATTATGAATGAAGAGATAATTAGATATCTCTTTATTATGACTAGAGAGATATTTGGATGGAAACATTAAAAGTAATGACTTTAGTGTGTTCCATTATGAATGCAAAATATATTGTCATATAGAAGCTTACAACAATGTTGTTTGGATGAGAAAGTTCATTCATGAACTCTCTATTCGGTTCCAACCAGAAAGTGTCTCTAGTGTACCGACACTACGACACTAATGGGGCGATAGCTCAAGCCAGGGAATCAAGGTCTCATCATGATCTGAACTCAAATGAGAGACTAAACCACATGATTAAGAATCATGTATAATGGTGACGTCGTTATTCTCAAGGTTGCTTCTATGGATAACATATAGATATCCATTGTCTAGGCCTACTACTCAGCCATTTTTGAAATGACTACAGAAGAGGTATCATCATTGATGACCAAACTGATTGGCTCTAGTGCAAGTGGGAGATTGTTGGAAATGTGCCCTAAAACCAATCATATGATGATACTTTACAGACATTTCACATGTTAAACTAATCTAGTTTAATATCAAGGGCAAAAATTATTGTTTTAAGCCGCCTCATATAAATATTATATGCTTAAACAATAAGTCCAAGGAATATGTAATTAGGAGAATGTAATTTAAACAAGTTAGATTCATGAGACCATTCTCTTTCGTATACATATCCTAAACATTCCTGATCATAGGATTGCCAATTGGGCATTGACAGTCCGTTAAGATTAGTACACACTGCGTCTTCTCTCAGGGAGAGTGACTGGTCTTGAGTCATTGGTGTGATTGACACCAAGACAAGCATGTAGGTGCTCAATAGCGAATGAGTCCACTAAACACGATCAACGAGGAGTTCTCATCCTCATGTCACATGAGAACTCATGGTTGGGATAATGCAAAGTAGTCATTTGCCCTGAGGCATCATAGTTGTCTTGTGGTTAGGTCCTTGATCTTTGACTATGTCAAAGTCACTCCATCCAAGAATGTCCACGACATAGTTGGGGTTAAGCCACTTAGCCATGGAGGCAAGTGAATGCGCAACAAGGGATCTCTAACCTTCAAACCGTTTGAGGGAGAATACTCTATGATATCATTAAGAATCTCTAGCCAGAGTATGAATGAGATTTAGGAAATCGTTCCAAATCACATTCAAGGTAATCATATAAGTAAGAGAATCACATTGGATAGTAGACATGAATAAACTATCAAACCAAACAATGTGGTCAAGAGTATTGTATTAGAGAAAGACCGTATTGCATTGTAATCCTAAACTGAATAAGTTCTCCACCTCTTCTGATTAGCTTGGGTAACCATGACATACTACTAGGTGTCACTCATGGTTTGTGGAAGCCCTAAACATGTATAATCACTAAAGGGAGAATTGAAAGTAAGTTTCAATTCACAATCGATTTGAAAGAGTTCTAATCACCCACTGCCTTGCTAAAAGGAACCTAATGGATCGTACACCGTGTAAGGTAGAGATTGAAGAAACAACGGAGATGAGTAAGGATAATTAAATGGTTTAATTATTTATGGCAATGATTAATTAATATGTTAATTAATCAAACAAATAAAGTTCGTTAAAGACCTCGGGTTAGTTTTGGGCCTCAAGGCCCAATGGGCTTCGAACGTCAAGCCCATTGACTTAAGTTGTATGACAACTTAATGACTAAATATTCACAATGGCCCAAACAGCCCAATAACACCCTATGGCCGGCCATATTGATAAAGGAGTGGGTTTTGGACTTATTACAAGTTTGCCACTCCAATGAAGGTAAGTATAAATATGACTTTATAGCCTTTGCTTCATTAGGGTTTCTTTTGGAGAAAATTGGCGAGAAAATGTCTCTCCCTTTCTCTCTAAGAGGCCGGCCCCCTTGGAGGAGATTAGCTAGCAATCTCTCATCCACCAAGGTCACTCCTCTCTTATTCAAGTCTCTCCTTGGTGTGGAAAAATTAGAGGTTCTCTATTTTGAGAACTTGGAGAATCTTTTCTACCATCCTCCTCCAAGAAATCGATGGATCTAAGAAGCATGGAATGAAGGCCCTCTCCTTTGGTGATTAGCCTTTGCTTATGCAAAGAGGAATCAACAAAGGTATAATATTTCTCAACTCACTTTGTTCTTGAGTTGAGTCATGGTTCACCTAACTACTAGGCTTTGAATTTCGTGGGTATTGTTTTGTTTTGAGTGCATACAAGCCTGATTCTGCCTTTAATTGTTAATTGCATGCTATAGATGTTGCTCAAATGAACATGTTTTTCACAAAATTTCCTTCACGAAGATTAAGATCTCTTTGAGTAAAAAGATACTGAAGACTCTTATGATCTGTGAAGATCTTACATTTCTCACCATAAAGATAATGTCTCCAAATCTTCAAAGAAAATATGATAGCTGCTAACTCCAGATTATGATTAGGGTAATTCTTCTCATGAGGCTTTAATTGCCATGAAGCATAAGCAATCACCCTACCACATTGTATCAACACGTAACCCAAACCATTCAAAGAAGCATCACTGTGAACCTCAAAATTTCCACTATCATCTGGAAGTGCCAAAACAGGTGCATGAGTGGGATGATACTTCAACCGCTGAAAACTTTGCTCACAATTATCATCCCACTCAAACTTAACTTCTTTTCTATTGAACCTCGTTAATGGCAAAGCAATGACTGAAAAATCCTTAACAAACTGTCTATAATAGCCTGCTAGACCAAGAAAACTTCGTACCTCAGTGACGGTTCGAGGTTGCTCCCAATTCTCCACAGCTGCCACTTTGTGAGAATCCACTTGAATACCTTGAGCAGAAATGACATGTCCCAAAAATGCTACTTGATCCAGCCAAAATTGATATTTGCTAAACTTAGCATACAACTGATGTTCCCTTAATTTCTTCAAAACCAAAGTAAGATGTCGAACATGCTCTGCTTTAGACTTAGAGTATACCAAAATGTCATCAATAAAAACAATGACAAACATGTCTATAAATGGCTGGAATACTTGATTCATCAAATCCATGAAAGCTGCTGGTGCATTCGTTAATCCAAATGGCATCACAAGAAACTCATAATGACCATAACGAGTCCTGAAAGCAGTCTTAGGGACATCCTCACTGCGGATCTTCAATTGATAATAACTAGACCTCAAATCAATCTTAGAAAACACACAGGCACCTCGAAGCCGATCAAACAAATCGTCTATACGCGGCAACGGATAACAGTTTTTAATCGTTACCTGATTTAATTGCCTATAATCAATACATAGCCTCAAAGTCTCGTCTTTCTTCCTTACAAACAAAACTGGAGCTCCCCAGGGTGAAGTACTAAGTTGAATAAAACCTTTACCGACTAATTCCTGCAATTGGACTTTCAATTCCCTCAATTCAGCAGGAGCCATTCTATATGGAGTCAAAGATATAGGATCCGTACCTAGAAGCAAATCAATGGTGAACTCCACATCTCGGTCTGGAGGCAATCCAAGTAAATCATCAGGGAATATATCAGGAAAATGTCTAACTACTCGAACATCCTCCACACTACTAGAAGCAACATCATTCAGCATTACATGAGCTAAATATCCCTAGCAACCTTTCGATAACAACCTATTTGCCCTTACAACAGAAATAACACCATGCCTCACCCCACTACGTTTACCCACGAAAGTAACTTCAGGTAATCCAGGACGATGGAAAGTAACTGTTTTCCCGTAGCAATCTATATTGGCACGATTGTAATGCAACCAATATGTGCCTAAAATCACATCAAAATCAACAATATCCAACGGGGTAAGATTAGCTGGCATAACTACCTCCTCCACCATCACTGGACACCATGGATATACACAATCAACATAACATCTCTCCCCTCTAGGCATAGCAAACTCTAAATCGTACCCTAGAGGCGTAGGATGAGGTTGCGTCACTTGAGCAAATGTATGAGAAATGACAGAGTGTGTAGCACCATAATCAATTAAAACTCTAGCAAAGTGACCAAAAATGTTTAACGTACCTATGATCAAGTTCGGATGATTCTGAGCATCTTGCAGAGATATATTGTTAATATGTCCCTAGGCTTGTTGTCGTCCTCCACGACCTTTACTAGCTTGATTACCTCGCCCCTGCACACCTCGCCCTTGACTTGGCTGACCAGATTGCCTTGAAGATCCTACACTATTAGAAGCAATCTCTACCTGCTGGGGCTATCATCCCTAGTACCACTGAGATCCACCAGCTGGAACGGAAGGATACGGTGTATACCCTTTAGAATACTGAGAATACCCACTTTAGTAATAGGGGTCATGCGAATACTGATACTGCCTTGAAGCATAAAGCATCGTCCTGATAATGGTAAGCACCACATCGACCCATCTGACCATAACTAGCAGACCTTGGAACTTGCTGGATCAGCGCTGGAGGTGGCATAGAAGGCTGATAGGACCTCTGCTGACTCTGGGGGCAATTTATAACTCTATGTCCCTTCTGCCCACATGTAAAACATCCACTGCTACCTCTCCTACACTCCCCAAAATGCCTATTATTACATTTGCGGCACAAAGGAGCACTTCCTCTTCCAGCATCTCTCTGCCTCTGAAATTTATGACCTTTAGAAAATCTAACACCTCTCCTTTGACCAGTGGCATTAAAACCTCCGCTAGAAGGACTAGAACTAGTTCCACTCCTCTTAAAGCTCGGAGTCTTACGAGGTCCTTGAGAAAACTGACCTTTACCTTTATCATCTCGCCTTTGATTCCCATTCTTTTCTTCTTCATCTTCACTCTCACTGGGCATATTTTCTGAGTCCTCAATCCTCAACAAAATCTCATAAAACTCCTGGTAAGTGGCACAAGGAGTCGAGGTCGCTATAGAACGCCATTTCTTCTTAGTACCTAACCTGAAACGACGGAGCATCCCAACCTGATTAGCAGCAACCTCTGGATGATAACGAGACAAATCAGTGAATCTCCTATAATACTCATTTGCCGTCATCTTCCCCTAATTTAATTGAGTAAACTCTTGTTTTTTGCAATCAATATACTCAAGAGAATAAACCTTTTCTGAAACAACTGTTTAAATACTTCCCAATCCGCAATTTCCTCTGGGGTCAACTGATAAGACTCCTGTTTCCACCAGGATGCAGGTTCCGGACCCAAAAACCAGGTAGTCGTCTCGACCCACCTACCAGGAGGAAGATTCCCCTGACTCTGCATTACACAGAAAGTATTTTCAATATGATTGATCCATTTCTCAGCTCCTTTATGTCCTTCATTCCCCATAAAATGATTCAGCTTCAGATTATACACAGTCTTAAGAGGTGTCATTTAGGGAGGACGGAGCGAAAACTAAATATCATTAGCTATAGCTTCCCTTAACTAAGCTATATCGGGGAAACTAGGCTCAACAGAACAACGTGGATCTCTACAAGGTGGCCTAGTTCTGACAAAAGACATCAAAATAATTAGAAATTCTTAAGATATGTAGGACTGCAAACCTAATGCTCTGATACCAAACTGACACACGCCGACCTAGATCGAGGCATGCTGGCCGTCACATGAGAGTGACTTAACCATGTGCACAATGCGGAAGCAATAAAGATAAAAGGAATTACGAATAAACAAAAACCAAATCAACTAGAGTACTAGCTAAGATAGAGTGCTGATAGGAGTCTGAGATGAAGAACTAGAGAAGCTGCCACATCTGCTTGGAGAACAAATAAGGAATTGCAACATCACCAAAGAGCAAAGCTTCGCCGTACAATTCCAATCCAGTTCAAGATCAAAGCTGTGGAAAGTCAACAAGATCAACTATCTCCAAAACCAGATTTGCGTTCTTAAACTCTACTCTGTCTGGTTTTTACTTTGCCATATTTGTCATGTTTATTTGTCGTTTGTTATTTGCTTGTTTTTGGTGTGAGTATATGCTTGAAACATTGAGGACAATGTTTGATTTAAGTGTGGGGGGGTAACCATTGTTTTGCATGAAATTCGTAGAAATTTATCACCCATTACTTCTAGTGTCGTTCCTTGTTGTTTTAAGTATTTTTAAGCTGTTTTGGAGTGTTTCAGTGTGTTTTGACATAAAAATCAGAAAATTCATAAAAATTTGAAAAATTGTTTTTGAAAATCCAAAAAAGAGTTGTTTTTGTGCGCTTATTTGTGTCTTAGGGTACCTTCCAACACAATGATGAGGATTCGGTTTGTAATTGCATGACTGTTAAAGAGAGTTATAAACATGGATGAAAGTTTGATTTACTCTTTATTTATGCGTGGTTGTGGTTATAACTTATGAAATCACATGTAATCATAAAAGAAAAAATTAGTTTTTGTAACATGCTTAAAGGAAAGAACTCAAACTAACGCTACAACCTTGTGAGACTTGAGCTTAAACGTTTATTTGGAGAGTTAAAATCTGTGCATTCTTGTTTTCTAAAGTCGTTGCATGATCTCATTATTCTTTGCTTGGTTATTACTTAGAAGGCGTTTCATCATTTAGTTCCAAATGCTAGAACTCATGCCTATTTCATTCAAAGCATGCTATTGATTTGCATAAAACATATTCAAGATGAAGTTGTGTAGTTACCACCACCAAAGCCAAACTGCCATGTATCCCATATCGTTATATGTTTAAGTTAACCCCATTGAGCCTTGATAGCCTACATTCTTTGTTAAACCACATTATCCTTACCTAGCCTAGTTTAGGACCATCCATACCCTTATTCTTGAAGCATAGTAAAGCATTATTCAAATTGAATTTCTTTTGATTAATGTATGGCAGAAAACAAGTGTGGGGGAAGTGTGAGTTATTATGCTTGTTGAAAAGAAAAGAAGAGTTGAGAAAAAAAAAAAAAAAAAAAAAAAAGAGTTGAAAAATATGCGAAAAAGAGTTTTAAAGTGCTGCTTGTTGAAGAAAGGGTCCAAAACATAGAATTCGGCCCTAAATATTGCTTGAATTTTCCCTTCGTGTCTAAAAGCTGATTTCTGCAATCTAAGTGAATTCTAAGTTTCAATTTTATTACTTTACTTGCTATTGCTTTAAGAACGATTGTTATCCTTATCCTTCATTTGTTAGCCATCACCCCAAGCCCCGTTACAACCCTTAACTTCATCTTGAGTGTCATGCGTTTCAATATGTAGAGTTTGAAATTGATATGAGCATATGGTGTCACTGGTTCTCGCATCTAAGTAGTAGCATTCCATTCATGAGATCATATCTAAACATGCTTATTAACTCCAGAAATTGCTTTCTTTGTGATACATATATGTGAGCGTTCGTTTTCATATCTACATCAATCTTCTCACATATAACTAGTATAGGGTGTGTAGTTAGAAAATCTGAGTGAAAATTGAGTGCATATCTTGTAAGGAATTGAGTGATTTCTCTAAGGCATGTTACTACATCAAAAACATTATTTTAATCGATTAATTGTGAACAAGTAAGTGGTGATTATGATTAAGTACGTGCTTAAGTGTGAAGATGACTCAAATCTGTGGGGATAATAATTTTTAACATGTCATGTGCATTGGAAATCCCTGAGGCAAATGTTGGAAGGTTAAGGTTGTGTTTTTTTTTTACTTTGTTTCGTTTTATCTCTTTGTTTTGCTCGAGGACTAGCAAAAGCTAAGTGTGGGGGAATTTGATAGGAGCATATTTATGCGACTTAGTTGGCTTGTTCTTGTGCATTTATGTCGTGTTTCCTTAGTTATTTTAATGTTTAAAGTCATTTTCGTGTGTTTTCAGATTTTATGGACAAAGTAGGCAAGAAGATGCATTTTGGAGCATTTTGGAGCAAAATGGAGCTTGGAATGCATGTCACATATTTGGGCCAAAGTGGATGGACGAATTTGAGAACTAAAAGAGGCCAAGAATGTGAAGAATTATGGTCCAAAAGATGAAGAACTCAGCCCAAAAATTTGTCACCCCAACTTGCCTTCATTGCCATGCAAAACAACATAGAATTCCCTTTGGATTCCCATGCCATGCTTGATCACTCTTGTCCCCTACATAATTTCTGATTTCATGCTTCAATTCATTTAATTATTACACTTAATTGCTTGATACCTCTTGTTCCCTTCACCCACAAAATTTTATACAACTTTCACAACCATAACATGCACCAATTAATGCTCCATCATTCACATTTGGAATCCCATGCCTTGTGTACCACATGTTGCTGCACCTTTGACCCATTTATTGACACATTTTCACCTCCCTTTCCATCTCTATGCAATGTACACAATCATTCATGCCCCCTAGCTACAAGACCACTCCATTTTACCCTTCACACTTTGCATCATCACTTCATTTTCACCCTTGGACCATTGCACACCACATACACTCTTTGCCGTGCATTCTCCCTAGCCTAACCTGATTCTCTAAGGTTTTTGGGGCCTATATATACATGTTTACACCCCTTGGCAAAGGGTACACACTCTCATATTCACCATTCATCACAGAAATTCGTCCATACTCACCCTAGGTAGCAAAACACCCCAAAAACACCATTCTAGTGCCTAGAAAACATAACAGCCACTCCACCTTCTTCCACCCTCTTTGCCTAGTTCTCCACCACCCTCCAACCCTCAAACACTCCTCCACACTTACCCTAAACCTTTCTATACCATTCCCCATCCATTCTACATCATAAAACTACCCAAAAATCCGTCCACAAAGCAATCTGCCGCAAGCAAGCAAAGGAGAATTCTTGGATGCACTTGCTACCCAAGTTGGAGCATTTTAGGTGTTTTCTTTCCTTTGATTTTAATGTCTAATTTTATGTATCTTTGCTTTGTGAGTATGAGGAACTAAACCCCTCTTAGTTAGGGGGTGATTCGAAACCATGTTCATACTTGCAATATGATTTGATTACATCCAGTTGTGATTCATAAGTTGTGAATTCTATTTACTTATCCGATCGTATAAAAAATGATTTGTGTATGTTGGTTGAGAGTGCACGCTTAATTTTCATGCATGAATTTAACGCTAGAATATAAGGGAGTTTCACCTAATCGTTATGAACTTATATTCACAAGTAGTGAAGGTTGCTAGTCACAATCACGTTAAGTAAATTCTTGGCATAAGTTTCATGCAAATCATAGTAACGAGTGCCTCGTCAATGCTTATGTTTTTCATAGAACTTAATGATTCTTGCTTGTATCTCTATTATGCAATTCATGTAGGGAACTTGTAGGGAATGTTTTGGGTTGTCGTATGCAATCATCCAATCCAATAACTTGTGGAAAAACTGAGGGTTAATTAGTGCAATTCACGGTTAATTTGGGGCGTTGAGTATTCATAGCTTATCGAAAAGCAACTGGAAATCGTTTTGTATGAAAGTGTGACATGTGTGGAGAAGAACCTCCTAGCTAGCCTTCCATCCATAAGTTTCATTCAAATTCATTTTACAATCTGTTTTGATTCACTTAAATTTGTCTAAGAATTTGTTTACTTTGTTCTTGTCTTAATTTAATTATTTTCGTCCAAAATCAACCCCATCTTATTTCTTTGAGTCATATTAATTAGAACTTGTCTTAGATTATGTTTTTAAGTGTTTTAGTTCATTAGAAAACCAAAATTCGTCCAAGTTTGTGTTAGAGTCCCAAAACTGCCCAGATTGTGTGTTTAAGGTAGTTTTGAGTGTTTAGGGGCTGTTTTGAGTCTTTTGGTTTGTTTTAGTGTTTTAAAGTATAGTTTTGCATTCTTTGAGTCTAGTTAGTGTTTTAAACTTTGTTTTTACGTTTTCAAGTCAGTTTCCAAGTGATTTAGCAATCCCTCCTAATCCCCGGCCTAGAACGATCCCTACTTACATACTTTACTATAATTGATAAAAAGAGGGTTTAATTTGTGTGCTTATATATTTCGCATCAAGTGCTAGTGCGAGATTAAGTGTGAAATACACAACCAGAGCATAAATATCCTAAGTGCAGTCAAGCAGGACAAGTACTAATTATACAACACCTAAAGGTGATCCTACATTAATGATGTTCTGTCAGAACCCCGGTCGAAATCCTAGTGATCCACCAAGCACTTCTACCTAAAACCTGGAGGGGTGCAAAACAGAAAGTGTGAGTGGGCAAAAATAAAGCTTTTCAAAATCATTTCATTTCTCAAAAGTTCTAACCCCTCGCCGTAAAACCTGTATAATTTCCCAGAAAATAATAGTAATAATAAGCTGTATCAGAAATCATACTCAAGATGAAAATCCATAGAAGTATACCTTGCCAAAGTATCTCAATGCAATGCTATAAGTAATCTAGGCAAAATATATCAATGTCAAATATCGCATCAGCTAAATCCCTCTAACTCAATATGCACGGCTGAGTATATAGCTCATAACCAATCTCAATCATATCAAATCAAATCCTGCACATGAGTCGGAACCACCTAAAGTGGTCTGTATGACAAGACTAGGTGTAAAGTAAATATGCTCTAGTGCTACGATCACGTGAAGGCTGTGCGAATGATCGCAGGTCACCTACGAGCCTGAACCACCTAAAGTGGTATGTACGACAAGCTTCTGCACCTAACTTGGATCCAAGGTGAGTATATGGTGCAAGAGGTGAACATCACGTGAAGGACTGTGCCCTAACTCTAGGTGGGAGCACTAACACCGGAGTACCGGTTTATGAGCTCTCAAAACATCATATTATATCTCACATAACTGAAGTAACCTCAAATCATTAATTTATAAACTTACTTGGTACTTACTTGTGCGGCTGCAGCACCAATCATAATTATATGCAACTACTAATGCATAAATAAAATAGGCGGATACTTTGCATGGCATTTCAAAACGTATAATCATTCAAATTCATTTTCTGGGAAAAATCTCATGTATATAAGTATATACAGAAAACCAAAAGCCCACTCACTGATATGTCGAAGGGTCGTAGCCCCCGGGCCTCGATTAATGGTGCTCGTCCTCAGGATAGGTCTCACCTATACACGAAATAACTGAATAAACGTTATTTAAAGCACATACACAAAATTAGGAAATAACTTCTCATACATTGCTCAAATGGGGTATTTGAATATACCACCATGATCTACTCATCCTCAGGAACATCCCCATATTTTTAGAAAAAAATTTCAACCTCCCACGCGCCGGCCAAGGCACGGCCATTCGCGCCCCCATGCGCGTCTAAACCAAACCCTAACTGAAACTTAACTGCCGTTAGGAATATTTTGTTAAATCTTAAAATAAGTTAACGGCGTTACCTGAAGCCATTAGAATATTTCGTCAGACTTGACGGAATATTCTCATTCGTCTTCCTTGGTTCGCCGGCCCCGCTGCGATCATCGGAAACTGGAAAATATAGAAACCTTCATATCTTCTTCATTTTTACACACAAATCCATAAAATTTGTACCAAAATGAATCTTAGGACTAGAAGAACAAAACCTTACCCATTTAAAGCCCTAAAATCCATGAGATTTGGCCGGAGGAACCTCGATATTCTGGCCAAACTTGAAACTTGCCAAACTCAACTTCCCGACGTCCAAAACACTTCATTTTTCTTCTCCGAGCTTCGCGAAGACATCCTAAGGCTCACTAGCAGCTTAAAATCTCCTAAAAACTTCATATTCACGATCACATGAATAGTGCACAAAAATCGAGGTTCTTGGGTTCTCGGGTTTTCGAGGGTTTCACGTCCAACCAAAGGTGCAGATGGGTTCCTGGACTTACAAGGAACACAAAGATAGCTTCCAAAACCTCGATCCATGACTGGAAGTGAAGGTTTGAAGGTTGTTTGTACGGTTGTACGGAAATGGAAGGAAATCCGAGAAAGGGAGGAGAGATAAGGTCAACGGGAGTTTGGATGTGTGAGTGTGAGTGTGTGGTCCAATTTTGGGTCACTAATCACAACCCAAAACCATCAACTTTAAGTTCCAAAAACTTAGAAACTAATTAAATTAGTTTAAAACCCAAACTCAAGCCACAACGCCACATAACGCTCAAGGGTAAAATGGTCAATTCAAACCATCGATAAAATATTTCGGGACTGGTTGTGACAGCGTGGTCAAGGCCCAAAGTGGACAATATCGTGCTACGGCGGAGTCGAGCTTAGGATGTGGTGGGCGCCCGGGTCGGGATGTGACAATTTGGTATCAGAGCCAATCCCTGGCCGGAAGTGTGCCGACGAGGACGTCGGGCCCCTAAGGGGGTTGGATTGTAAAATCCCACATCGCCCAGGAGTGAGGATCCTGTAAGCCTTATTTGTATATTCCCATCTCTACCTAGCACAAGGCTTTTTTGGAGCTCACTGACTTCAGGTTCCATTGAAACTCCGAAATTAAGCGAGTTCGCGCGAGAGCAATCCCATGATGGGTGAACCACTGGGAAGTTCTCGTGTGAGTTCCCAAAAACAAAACCGTGAGGGCATGGTCGGGGCCCAAAGCGGACAATATCGTGCTACGACAGAGTTGAGCCCGGGATGTGGTGGGGGTCCGGGTCGAGATGTGACAAATAGTCCAATTTATTAAAATAAGTCCAATTCCGTAAATTTAATTATTTTATTATCAATAATTATCTATTCAATGACAAGATTTATTATAAAAATCAAATTTCTTCCTAATTATCTCTTTGATTATTTCTTTTTATTTTTAATTTTTGTTATTTTTTGTTCTTGCTCCTGCTTTAAACCCCATTTATAGATTTTATTTTTAATTTTTATAATCAACCTATCTCACATGTTAATTATTTTTATGTATATATATGACAGATTCTTTTTTATAATCAACGTGTCACAAATTAATGTCTTGCTTGTAGGTATATTATGTTTTTTCCTACCTTTTAGTTAGGTTTCATATCTCACTTATAGGTATAATATATATTCATATATTTGTTACTTGAGTTAAGGGAGAATGTTTTGTAGATAATTTATGTTAGTATATTAGTTTTTGTTGTTGTAAGATATTAATTAGATTTTTTGGAGTTGAAAAATGCATAATATTAGAAGATTTTAATTGATTTTTAATATTTTTTTTAAATATAAAATGAGTATAAAAGAAATAAAAACATGTAATTAGATAACTGGATTCACTCCTAAAAATCATCTATGTTTTTGGACCTAGATCTAAAAGCCCCTTAATTCATTTCTTTTCTTTTAAATAATTTTTTTTAAATATGTAAATTAATTATTTAAATAAAAAATATAAAAAGGCCATTTGTCACACGCGTATGCGTGTGGCAAGAGTCTAGTATATATATAAAATGAGAAAAATAAAAAAGTGAAACATTCAAAATACCCTCATTTAAAATAAAAAGCAAAACACAAAATCTATAGGGCTATCCTAATATAATACGGTTAAATGGTAATACACAAATATATAGGGTTAAAATTGTCATACAAAAAATAAAACATTGAGAGATGTTTAGATGCGGACAATATATCTGCACATATCATAAATGAGAATTTACAACCATCAAACACAAGGCACCAACACTTTGAAATTAATTGAGACCCTTGGATTATCCATCACATAAATAATGAACTACATCCTTTCTTTCTACCAAAGCGCCTTTCTCCATTGGAATTTCAAAAGGAAACGAAGGACATAATCTCCTCCACGTTTTCAGCATTAACTGCACATTCTCTGCAGTTACATGGAGAAGCAATAACACTCAGTTTTAAACTGCTATTTTCGATTTCCAATCTCCCACATATTCACATGAAACTCATTCCAATCAGTATCAGAGTTTCAGTTTCAGTTTCAGTTTCAGTATCAAAGTTTCACATGAAACTCACGTTTTCAGAAATAACACTCAGTTTTAAACCGCTATCTGTTACTACTTGCTGGGGTTGTGGCTCAAGATTGAGAGGCCTAATTATGTTATTTTATAATTATCTTATTGTTATGTGCTTCAGCCTGCATGCCATTGTGTTTGTGATTGTGCCCCCACTCACAGTGAAAGCCAGGCGGGATAATATGGCCGGATGATCGGCATGAAATCGACTCTCACCCTTAAAGCATCTACTCAGATGCTTATGCAGGTCTAGGAGTTTCGATTGGCTTTAAACTTTCGAGAGCTGAAATTCTTCTATCCAATGAATCATGGAAGCATTTTGGTCAATTTTCTACATAAATTCCACCTTTTAAAACCGGTTTCATTGTTTTGTGATTATACAGAAGTAAAAAATAAAATATATATTTGCACCTAAGATGTGAAAAGTATGGGGTTTATGTAGAAAAGTGTGGGGTGTATGTAGAAAATGTAGGGTGTATATAGAAATGTAGGATGTATGTAAAAAATGTGGTGTGTATTAAGTATGTTGGGTGTTAATAAAACAAGCCAATTTTTATTCTTTGTTCTTAAATTTAATTTGATGGCAATTTAAAGCGTTGTTTTGTTTGCTATCATTTAGACATAAAGTTATACTTTTTAGTGGCCTTTGATATGTAAGAGATTGATCAAGAACATCATGTTTAGCTTCACTTTGTTTATGCACTTTTCTCTTTTCAAGTTTTGAGTCTTAAAACATCTCAGTTCAAAGACAAGTTATTTTGAGTTCTCCATCCCATGAAAATACAAATTTGGAAGGATCAAGAAAAGGTTAAATTTTATTTGCATATAAAATAAAAAGAGTGCATGCATTCAGCATCCACGTTGGGAGCCAAGAAGGGGATTGAGTTCATATGGGGATTGAGTTCAAATGATTAACAAACACGATTATCCATAGCATAGATTATTGACCCCTTGAACTGTACTTTTTGGTGGTTTGGCATACAAATTTGGGAGGACCAAGAAAAGAATAGAGACTGGATAGTAGGTCATTTCATCTTATTTATTTGTTAATTTTATACTCAAAACAACATATGAACAAGTCTAAGTCTTTTCCATGATCATGGTGGAATTGTGTACGTCCTAATAATAATAGTTTATCGTACTGGAATTTGGCTGTTTAGCTTGGTAGCTAATTGTGATCTCCATGCTAATTGTTTGTGTGGGTTGTTAGAAAACACTAAAGAGAGTGAGACAATTTTATTTGATATTGGATTGGTTAAAAGAAGAAGACAACGTGTTTTTTCTCAATAAAAATGCAAGTTTCATTAAACGTGGAGCGACCAACCAAGTTTAGTGAGTTTATATGTAACCTAAAACTATAGTGTCACTATTAATGTCTATACCAAATGGATAACAATGGTAAATAACTAACGCAACACATCTTTAGAGACGCGTAGCGCCCGTGATTGAAAAAAGGCCTCTCACATGTGCATGAGTGCATTGCATTCAACCCCATTCTTACCTTCCTTCCAGAATTCTCCTTTACCAAGTCTGGATGATAGAAACACTATACAATTCATTCAATAGATAATTGTCTTAGTGATATCATAGGTGACATAGATAATCGTTATGTAGTCAAACATTATACGATTCATTCGATAGATAATTGTCTTAGTGATATCACAGGTGCAACAGATGATCGTCATGTATTCAAACACTATATGATTCATTCAGTAGATAATTGTCACCAATTATAAGGTGTTATTTCAACCTCAAAGTCATAATTACACCTGATTTTTTTTCAGAGAAAAATCATCGATTTAAATATTCCACCACATTGGGGAAATACAGAAACGAACACTTTGAGTGCCCCTCCGAAATGAGAACTGAAGGACATGAGAAAGAATAGAGAAAATGAACATCATGAGGGTACAAGAGTCATGCACATGTTTAGAAACTGGTATATAGATTGAGTAGGAGAAGGAATACGCCGCATAAAGGCGATCTTTGGCGACATCAAAATAGAAATTTGGCAGGTCAACAACAACAAACCGCTGTATTACCCGAGAATAAGAAGAAAGCTAATTAGATACTTGCATGAAGAAGTTCTCCAGCAAATAAAATCGACAGAAACATAACTAACTAAATAAAATCGACAGGCTTAAGAAAATGTTCACCTGAAATATCTTAAAGAACTGATAGTTTTCATAGCACTCTTTACTGTTCTTCACAAAGTTTTCAAGCTGAAGCAGTGCGTACTGATCAATCATGGGAAGATTGTGGTATGATATAGCATTATCCGCTTGCCAACAAGATGTAGATAGAAAGTGAAAACAACAGACCAAGAGATAAAACTGCCTGAAACAGCATTGTCACTTGCAGCATAAACTTACAAAAAGAAGCATTAAACAGGTTTTATTTAATTATGACTTGTGTGCATGTGCGCCAATCTGTGTATGCGGGAATAAAAAGAAGTATTTATCCAGCGAGATGTAGTAAAGATGGGAGTCTTAAGATAACTAAACACGTAGAATTTTTTTATTGCGTGAGACATCTGAATTCATAAGCACTGATTGTGAATGCTGAACATACATTCCAATCATGAAGATTTCCCAGAAGGTATCTCAATGTTCCTCACATTTTCCTATAGATATCTGACATTTGATGGAGAAATTGAGGGCCGATTGTTACATCGCCTGTATAATCTACACTAGAAACCAAGAGACGCAGGACATCAGGTCCATAGCCATCCTGCCAGCAGAAAAAAAAAAAAAAAAAAAAAACAAGACTTAAGCATCCAGATACTGTTGAAGATTGATTCAGGTGATAATTCAGTACGTTTAAATTTACTTTACATCCATGGATCTACTACGTTACCAAAAGATTTGCTCATTTTCAAACCTTTCTCATCCAATACAAATCCATGTGTCATGACACTGGAATATGGAGCCTTTCCCGTACCAAAGAAAAGTAACAGTTTCATGTCGTGTCACTCTTTCAAACAAATACTTCTCTGTAAAATGAAATCAGCCTCCGTGGCTTAAATCCATGCAGAAGAATGAACATCTGGACATAAACAAGTATATACTGGCATTGCTGAAACTATTTAAATTACATACCCTTGCACTTTTGAGTATTGCTTCCTAGCTGACTAAAAGTAGTACAGTGAGAATGCAAACCAGACTTAGATTGGTTGCTATCTTCTTGTTATTAGCAAGTAAATAGATAATATTCTTGTATAGCAGCACAAGGTAGAGCTGAAAAGGTTAAACAATAACTGTATGAATACCTGAATCAAACCACACATCCACTGTATCAGTCTCCTTTTCATATTCAGATGCTTTATCATGATATTTATCAGGGAGACGATCCTTCACCTTCATGTACCACCACGCGTCACTAACCTTTTCGGATATTATCGCTGCAAAAATAGATGACTGAAGGAATCAAATTTTAATCTATTAAATACACCATTCATCTTTAAAATAATTAAAATTGGGCTAGTCAGTAGAGCAGTCTTTGTATAAATGGATATTGATTGATTGAACTATCTAGCTATCTTCATATATGTACTAAAAGCACACAAATACACACCTGTGTTTGCAGACATGCAATTGCAAAAGTGAAAATATCCCCAACTGATGCTCAAAATTAAAGCAAATATCAACTTCTATAAGATCTTAATTACACACTAATATTTGGAAATACGTAGACAGAAAGAGGAAGTGTGTATCTAACTGGCTCTTACACTTGATATGCTCAATAGTCTCTTCATTCATCAAGAGCTTCCTTTGACTCCACAGGATAAAAGACTGGAATTAGAACACTCCACGTTCCCTGCCGTGATATACACCAATCAGAGCGGCTAGAAGTCAATGCACATGTTCTGTTTTCCGCCTGAACAAAATGTAAATCCAGACCTATTGCATGGCCAATTGCATGACCAATTGCATCCATAACAGCCCCGCGAAACCCTTCTACTGAATCAAACCATTGCTCAGTTGCCCTAAATATTGTGGGCTTTTTTGGTCTCCAATCATATGGATACTTCTGTTCTGCATAACAGCGGGAAGAGCTTGTCTCTGACTCAGCTTGCTAAAACCCGAATGAAAAAAATATAAAAAAGTTCCCTTAGTATCCGCTGAAGGGAAAGAAAGAAACTTACGGTAGCATTCTTCCATGATAATTGATAAATGTTCATCCAAGTATTTCACAACAGCAATATTACCATCCGCAAGTACATCAAGCCCACAAAACTTTCCAGCTTCTTCAGTGAACTTTCCATCATCATTTACTGGAGAAAGCATGGGTAGTCGGTACTTCTGGCTGGTGACATAATCCTCCAGACCATGTCCAGGAGCTGTATGGACCAGTCCCGTTCCTGATTCCTTTGTAATATGATCTCCTCCAATGACAACTGGGCATCCCTTATTCAAAACTGGATGAACATATCTGTAATGAAAAAGTAGAAATCACACCTCAGTCAATAGTTTTCAGTTTCATCTGGGATTGAAAAAGGGAGGTAATTATGTTAAATAAGTACATCTTCTCAATAGATATCTTTTTAAATCCGTAACCTGCAGTTCTCAAGATCTGACCCGACACCCTTTTCTTAACAACAAGCGCTTCACACCCATTTTACTTCTAACACTGGCACAAGATCTGAAGCAACAAAAAGGCTAGGCTTATATTTCTTCCTTCAAAAAATTTCCAGGCCTTCCCTTTTGATTTCCATCAGATAAAGAATCTTCTGAGAGTGACTGTACTTCAACGATGGCATATAAAGTTATATTACAAGTGAGATGAAGCGAAGATTTTAACGGTACATTCTCTTCAAAGTTAATTCATCAAATTTTCCAACTCAAGCTAATGTTTAATTACAAACAGTTGATACCGTTCCCAAACACAAGGCATAAAACAGATTAAGAACAGAGATGACTGACTAAATACCAACTTAAGATCAAGAAGTTTCTTCTACAAATCTAGGGCACAGAAAATTTTAGCAAAAATAACTACAGGCAGCTTCAGTAAACAGCTTATTAGTAAATAATGGAGATGAATATAAGCGTAAAGCTTTTCTTTTTGTGGTACTTTCCTGATGAGTTTAGACAAATCTTGGAAATATTCATTTAATAAGCGACCTGAAGTTGGAGAGGCACTCACCAATTTGAAAATGGTGTATACACTTCTCGAAACATGCCCCTCAGGATACTGCATATAAAAGTTTCTGTCAAGTTAACAGGAACTATACGGATACAATGTAAGAAAGCAAAATGAGATAATACATGAAAATTGACATTGTTTTACAAAGGCATCACAATAAAAGTGACATCATTTTTCTTGAAATGATTGAAATGATGCCCAAGTTCACTCAGGAAAATAAACCTAATGTATTCAAAACTGGATTTCTACTTGGCGATAACAAATTTTGTCAAAAGAAGTTGAGCAGAAGAAATGAAACAGAACAATTCAGAACTGTGGAAGGGAATCTAAATTTATTTGTTAATAGTAAGTTGCAACTTGTTCACAGTTGGTTATTACCATCATTGTGCTTCGGTTTTGGTTATCGAATTTTGATTACAAGTTAAGAGCATTTATAGAGTTGTCTTTGCACAATGTAAAATAGAAAGAAAAAATATGCCAGTTTCCAGATCTTGAAAAATCAGTTCTGTCAGCTCTCACTTTGAATTTCACTTGCAATAAACAAGAGAGACTGCATACATTTCGTAATTTTTATTTGTTCTATCTGAATCCTGTACCGAATTAAAGAAAAAAGACACTCAAAACTCCGACCATAGAGAATGCCGTCGTAAGTCTCTGTGTCACTGACTTTAATACTCATCACAAATTTGAAAAGGAGCCCATTCCAACAACTGAAAACTGGGTTCCCTTTCCCAGAAACCATGGGAGAACTGTAGGAAGAAGACGAAGCTTGAAATCTCAAACAGAAAGCAGAAAAACTTCCAAGTGTTTCTAGTCTTTCAAAACATTTTCTCGGGAACCAAACAGAAAGTGAACACTCCACTGTGAGCTCAAAATAAGTGCTGGTGACTGCGTGTATATCCAATACAGATATATTCCGCGAGTGTGTGTGCGTATACCCGGGCGCGGGGAGGGAGACGGACATCATTTACGAGTGTCATGTTGTTGGAGTGGAAAAATTCAGATCCTTTAAATCCTCCAACTAGTAAATCTTGTAATCACATCGAGAAGCGGGGGGACCTGTAAGGAAACACTCTGATGATGCTCAAGTCAGTCTTTGTTCAAAATACTTGTACAATATAGAATGATCTCATACATCTCTCTCTTTCTCTCCATGCTGATGGGATTATTGCCCTTTTATAGGCATTCAAGTCTTGGGCTTCAAGTTCCACTCTCCTTCTATGTCTTCATGTTCCATGGAGTGGGTATTATGTTGCTTGATTGTAGCTCCACTCCTCATGTTTGGTGTTCTAGTGGCTTATTTAGTGGAGGAGTCATTTTTGGCTCGCACATTGCCCCCTTTTTTCTCTGCAAACACATCGTTGAGGAATTGTAGAGGAAAAATGTTTCTTTGCAAAAATTCATTCGACTTGAGATTTCATCATTAGTTTGGCCTTCGGCTACGATCATATGGTCTTCGACCATGAGTTTGGCCTTCGGCCACGATCATGTTGGTCTTCGACCATGAATTTTGGGTCTTCGACCTTCGGTCTTGAGCCTTCGGCTCTTATTCGGTCTAGGTCTTCAACCCACGGTCTCATGATCTTCGATCACCAATTTATATAGTAATAGTATGCCCTCAGAGTGATTAAAATTCGAACAACATCAATAGTACTAATGAGCATGTGTAAGATAGAAACTCTTATCTGTTGGGCAACTTCATGGTTGTCAAATTAAATGGATTTCCTTTGCTTACAACCCTTGAGTGCTTGCCGAATAAGTGCCTTTTCAATATGCAACCAAATGATGTGCAATATAAGCATTTCCACTTCCCTTCCATATTCTCACAAATTGGAACAATTCACTACCAAAACAACTCCAACAATCCTAATTAGCCTTGTCAATATGAGGCCACGACATTAATAGTGAAATACTCATATTATTCATTGCCATAACTGATAAAGTAAATGATAAATAAATTGAGATTCAGTTAGTGATTCAATGTTCTCGGCTTCCTTTGCCAAAGAAAAACCATGAATTGCACGAATACGAAACTAATTAATAATGCAATAGTTCTTATCTATCGAAGCAAATTTAGTGCATTTATTCTTCTTTCAAGCTTTGAGTGCTTGCCGAATAGGTGACTTTTCATTTTTCTTCGTAGCTTCTGACTCTATCATCCTTGTGCATTATTTGCAATATTACGCCATGTTTGATTAGCTTGGACTTCCTTCAAGACTTGCAATTTAGATCCCATCACAATCTCATTTCAAACTCACTCCCATCATGCTAGACAGGTTCGATCGCACCTACCATTTGTAGTATCACATAAATTATCGCAATGAAAAAGCATAAAAATACCGTACTTTCATGTAATTTCTAAAATTGTAAAAGAGATGGTCTAAGAATTCTTATCGATTTGGAGGGTTTAACTTTGCCCCAATTTTGGTTTGACCAGGGCAACTAAAGTGAGTGGCTCAGCATTGACACATTTTGGAGTTTCTCTGATCCAAATGGTCTCATCTATCGGTGCAGTTTGTTGAAGTTTTAGGGTTACCTAGCCGTTAGGGTTGGGTTTCCTGGTTTGTAGGTTTATTTCAAGTAGTGGATAATAATCCCTAACTTTGAGGGATATGCTTGTTTAGTTTGTTTCCATCACCAGTCATGTACCACGTAATTAGGGTTATGTAAACGTGGGTTGTTATGATTTCCTTTCCAGTTTGTTTGGCATGGCTATTTAATGCCATTGTATGCTCTTGAATTCAATAAGAAATATTCTCCCAGTTCTTGTGTGCTTGATCAAATATACATTTCTGTCAAACGTTCATTCTTGATTTTAACATCTGGTATCAAAGCCCCATCATGGGGCCTGATCAAAGCTTGAAAAGATCGGAGCTAGAACAACGACATGGCAGCAGAGAGTAGTTTCGTTCAACTTGCGATACCAAAGTTTGATGGGCATTATGATCACTGAAGTATGCTCATGGAAAATTTCTTACGTTCCAAGGAGTATTGGAGCTTCGTGGAGACCAGGATCCCTACAGCAGCAGAAGAAGTTGATCCCATTGATTCACAAAAGAAGACGATTGAAGATAAAAAGTTGAAGGATTTGAAGGCAAACAACTACATGTTTCAGGCTATTAACCGCTCTATCCTAGATACAATTTTGAAGAAAGAAACAGCGAAGGACATTTTGGATTCATTGAAGCAGAAGTACTAGGGAACTGCGCAAGTCAAGCGTGCACAGTTGCAAGCTCTTCGCAAAGAGTTTGAGGTGCTTCATATGAAGGTAGGCGAATTTGTGAATGATTATTTTGCAAAGACCCTCACCATAGCCAACAAGATGAGGGTTCATGGAGAGAAAATGGGGGATATGGTGGTTATTGAGAAAATTCTGAGATCCAAAATATGACTATGTTGTATGTTCTATTGAGGAGTTTAACGATCTGGATGCCCTATCCATTGATGAGATGCAAAGTAGCTTGTTGGTTCATAAACAACGGATGAGTAGGCACACCGTGGATGAGCAAGCACTGAAGGCTACCTATGACCCTTAATCAGGGGGTAGAGGAGGCGGACGTGGTGCATTTCGAGGAAAAGGTCGAGTAAGGGGTAGGTGTGGCCTTGATAGGTTACCATTGAATGCTACAAGTGTCACGAACTTGGTCATTTTCACTGGGAGTGCACCAAGAAAGACAAAGATGGAAAAGTCAATTACGTAGAAACCAGTGAAGAGATGTTGCTGATGGCATATGTGGATGTCCAGGAAACTGGCAGATAAGAACTTTGGTTTCTCAACTCAAGTTGCAGCAACCATATGAGTGGGAAAAAAGAGTTGTTCTCAGAGTTAGATGAAAGCTTTAGAGAACACGTGAATATGGGAAACAACTCAAGCCTTGCTGTGTTGGGGAAAGGGAACATTCGAATGGAAGTGAATGATCTCATGCAAGTGATTACTAGAGTATTCTATGTGCCGAAATTGAAGAACAACTTACTGAGCATTGGTCAGCTACAAGAGAAGGGCCTTGCCATCCTCATGCAACATGGAAAATGCTCAATTTATCATTCTGGGAGGGGTTTGGTCATGGAAACAGAAATGTCTTCCAACAGAATGTTTATCATTCTTGCTCGCTCACTGTTAAAAGAACAACATTGCTTCAACTCGACTATTGAAGATCAATCTCAACTTTGGCACCGTAGGTATGGTCACTTAAGTTGGAATGGTCTCAAGGTACTTCAACAGAAAAAGATTGTGCAAGGATTACCACAGTTCAAGGCCCCTGCAAAGGTGTGTGAGAGCTGTTTGGTCGGAAAACAACAAAGAGATCCATTTCCAAAAGCAAGCACATAAAGAGCTTCTCAGATTCTTCAACTGGTACATGTTGATATATGTGGCCCAATTAACCCTACTTCAAACAGCAAGAAAAGGTATATGATTACCTTTATTGATGATTTTAGTTGAAAGACATGGGTGTATTTTTGGTTGAAAAATCAGAAGCTTTTGATACTTTCAAAAGCTATAAGGCTAAAATTGAAAAAGAAACTTGAGCATGCATAAGGAGGCTTAGTACGGATCAAGGGGGCGAATTTACATCACGTGAGTTCACAAACTTTTGCAATGAAAATGGGATACAAAGGCAATTAACCGTTGCATACACTCCCCAACAAAATGGGGTCGCAGAGAGGAAGAACCGAACCATCATGAATATGGTTCGAAGCATGCTTTCAGAGAAGAAGGTTCCAAAGACATTATGGCCAGAAGCAGTGAACTGGACGATTCATGTTTTAAACAAGAGCCCAACACTTGCAATGAAGAATATGACTCCAAAAGAAGCTTGGAGTGGCTATAAATCATCAGTGAACCATTTCAGGGTTTTTGGGTGCATCTCTCATGTTCATGTTCCTAATAACAATAGAGTTAAGCTTGATGACAAAAGCTCAAAGTGCATCTTGCTTGGAGTAAGTGAGGAATTGATAGGAGCATATTTATGCGACTTAGTATGTTTGTTTTCGTGCATTTATGTTCTTAGTTCTTAGTTATGTTAGTAGTTTAAGCCATTTTTGTGTGTTTGTAGGTTCTTTGGGCCAAGGATGCAAGAATATGCATTTTGGAGCACTTTGGAGCATTTTTGGGCCAAGATTGGATGGTGCAAACATGGAGACATGAGGATGGACGAATTTGATGATTCAAAGGGCTAGAAATCTGCATGTGTGTGTGCAAAGTGTTGGCCTACAACTTCAAACATCATAGCTGCCATGTGATGGCAGAAAATGTGTTTATTGCTAGCTAAATGGATGAAGAACATGCATGTGCAAGTATAAACACCACATGGGCAGCAAGAAGGAAAGAAAACAGCAAAACACACACCACATGGGCAGCAAGGAATCAGAAATTAAAGAATGGAAGAGTGGGAAGTGATGAGGACAACACACACACACACACACGGCAATGGAATGGAGTTGGCAGATTTCTACAACATTGGTAGTGAATGGACAGCAAGGAATGGCAGAAATTGGACCACTATGAGGTGGATTTCTGGTTGGTCTTCCACTTATAACTTTGGGTGGCTTTGGAATGATTGTTTCTAGGTGGAAAGAGCACAAAAACAGCACACACACATGCAAAATGGAGCTGGCAGCTTCACATCCTTCCATTGCCGTGGTTGTCATGTCCATTGCCTTGCAATTCTTTTCATTTCCAACCTCTATATAAGCACCATTCAGCCTTCAAGGAAAAGACACAGCCATTCATACACATTTCCATTAGTTCCAAGGCTTGCAAAGAAGGAGGAGTGCTTGGAGTTGTGCTAGCCATTCCATTGGAGTTGTTGGAGCATTCTAGGTGTCTTCTACTTTGTTTCTCTATGTTTAATATCAATTGTTTTTGTTTAATTGCAAGTATGAGGAACTAAACCCTTACTTAGCTAGGGTGAAGTTCGAAGCCATGAACATGTTTGAGATATGAATTGATTTCTTCCAATTGTGATTTAATAAGTTGTGAATGCAATTCAATTAACTACTTTCTTCAAAACTAATTCTTGTATGTTGATTAAGGATGCATACTTAGTTTTCATGCATGAATTTGATGCTAGGATATAAATGAGTTTCACCTAATCGTTACAAGTTTATATTCATTGGTAGTGAAGGTTGCTAGTCACAATCGCGTTAATTGAATTCTTGGCAAACGTATCATGCATTCATAGTTACGAATGCCTCGTTAACACTTATGATTTTCATAGAACGTAATGATCTTTGATTGTATCTCTATTATGCATTCATGTAGACGACTTTTGGAGAATAATTTGGATTGTCGTATGCATTCATCCAATTCAATAGAGAATAATTTGGATTGTCGTATGCATTCATCCAATTCAATAAATCAAGGAAAATCTGAGGATTAATTCGTGCATCACGGTTAATCTGGGGTGTTGAGTTTCATAATCTATTGAAAAGCAATTGGAAATCAATTCATGTACAAGTGTGTCATGTGTGAAGAATGGATCTCTAGCTAATCCATAAACCATCTATTTAGTTTTACTTTTTGTTGTTATCTCAATCTCATCCAAACCAATACCTCCCATTTACTTTCTTGTATCGAAGTGTGTTTAAGTTTGTTTAGTTTGTGCCTTAAAGTATTTTGAACTCTTTGAGTCTAGTTTAGTGTTTTAAAGCCTACTTTTGTGTTTTTAAGTTTCTTCTTATGTCCTTGAGTCTTGTTTAATATTTTTAAATTAATTTAGAATAGATTAGCAATCCCTCCTAATCCCCGGCCTAGAACGATACCCTACTTACATCTATACTACAATTGTCAAAAAGAGGGTTTAATTTGTGTGTCAAGTAATTCTCGCATCATGAATCAAAGGCATATCGACTATTTGATCCAGTTTCTCAGAAAGTAATCGTGAGTCGAGATGTGATTTTCGAAGAAGACAAAGGCTAGGAATGGGACAACAATCATCATAAGGCAGCTATGGAATATCTTGAATGGAGAGGAAATATATGAGAGATGGAGATTCTGACCAAATTGATAGCTTAGATAACTCATCTAATGAGTTAACAAATAAAGACTCTAGCACCGCCAGTGAAGGACAAATCAAAAGATAACCCATATGGATGAAGGATTATGAGAGCGGGCAAGGACTTTCTGAGGAAGAAGACATGGCCTACCTAGCCATGTTTGTTAATAGTGATCCAATTTTGTATGAAGAAGCCGAAAAGCATGCAAAATGGAGAAAAGCAATGAACTCAGAAATTGAAGCCATAGAGAAAAATGACACATAGGTGTTAATTGACTTGCCACGATGGGGGAAAATGATTGGTGTAAAATGGATCTATAAAACGAAGATCAACGAGAAGGGTGAAGTGGATAAATACAAAGCTCGCTTGGTTGCAAAAAGGTACAGCCAAACCCATAGAGTTGATTATGCTGAGGTGTTTGCTCCAGTTGCTCGCATGGACACCATTCGACTTATGATCTCACTTGCAGCACAAGAAAACTGGTCCATTTACCAGTTAGATGTCAAATCAACCTTCTTACATGGAGAACTTAGTGAAGAAGTCTTCGTTGCACAAACTCCTGCATATGTACAAAAGGGTCACGAACAAAAGGTATACAAGTTCAAAAAGGCTCTATATGTCCTTAAACAAGCTCCCCAAGCTTGGTATAGTCGTATAGAGTCCTACTTTCTCAAGGAAGGATTTACAAAGTGTCCCTATGAACACACTTTGTTCATCAAAGCAACAGATGGAGGTAAAATGTTGATTGTTTATCTCTATGTAGATGATCTTATATTTACTGGAAATGATGAGTTAATGTTCAAAGAGTTTAAGCATTCTATGATGGCTGAGTTTGATATGACTGGTCTTGGGAGGATGAGTTATTTCATCGGTATTGAAGTACTGTAGAGGCCGGATAGTATATTTATTGGTCAATGAAAATATGCTCAGAAGGTATTAGAGAGGTTCAACATGGATTAGTGAAACCCAGTCCATAATCCTATTGTTTCTGGTTTCAAGCTTGTCAAAGATGAAGATGGGGTACGGGTTGATAGCACTCTCTATAAACAAATTGTGGGCAGTCTAATGTACTTGACTGGCACATGTCCTGACATGATGTTTATAGTGAGTTTGATTAGTAGATACATGGAGCGTCCAATTGAAATTCATCTACGAGCAGCTAAAAGGGCGTTGAGATACTTGAAGGGCATAATCAATCTTAGGATGTTTTACAGAAAGGGAGGAAATAAGAAGCTTAGTGGGTTTACAGATAGTGACTATGCTGGTGATCAGGATGTTAGGAAGAGTACTTCAAAGTAGGTTTTGATGTTAAGCTCAGGGGCAATGTCATGGTCTTCGAAGAAACAACCAATGGTTACTTTGTCTACTACCGAAGCTGAATTTATTGCTGCAGCATCGAGTGCGTGTCAAGCAGTGTGGTTAAGGAGAATCCTGCAGCAACTTGGTCATGTTCAATGTAAGGTTACCACAGTATACTGTGATAATAGCTTAGCAATTAAGTTTTCAAGGAATCCTATGATGCACGGCCGTAACAAACACATAGATATGAGTTTTCACTTTCTTCGTCAGCTCACCAAAGATGAAGTTGTGCAGTTGGTTCAGTGCAATACTCAAAAGCAAGTTACAGATATAATGACTAAACCTCTGAAGCTACGTGACTTATTGGGTATTTGTTTATATCCAAGTATAAACTGATTGCTAATAATAGGAATCAGTTTAAGGAAGGATGTTAAAGTTTTAGGGTTACCTAGCTGTTATGGTTGGGTTTCCTGGTTTGTAGGTTTGGTTCAAGTAGTGGATAATAATCCCTAACTTTGAGGGATACACTTATTTAGTTTGTTTCCATCACTAGTCATGTACCACATAATTAGGGTTGTGTAAACATGGGTTGTTATGATTTCCTTTCCAGTTTGTTTGGCATGGCTATTTAATGTCATTATATGCTCTTGAATTCAATAAGAAATATTCTCCCAGTTCTTGTGTGATTGATCAAATATACATTTATGTCAAACGTTCATTCTTGGTTTTAACACAGTCGTGGTTGTCAACAGCGGTGCAAATGCTTGTGGCCGGTATTATCTTTGCAGTCAAGTAGTGTGCATTATAATCATCATGCATGATTCTTTTTTCCCTTCTCCTGTCACCATTGTAGTTGGTAGAAACCATTCCAGTGACAAACATATTCCCCAAATACACACGTTTTGTGTTGATCATGTCCAGTCGCTTCATCCTAAGAAAAGTGTGTAAAGCTGGTTGGTGCAACATTGAACTCTAAATCATTGCCTTATGCTAGGACTTTTTTGTTCATGTGATACACGATGTGCCCAAATTCTCGGCTAGTCTTATGTCCAGCAGCCATCATGCATTACTGATCTTTCCTTCTTCCCACATTGTTGAAGGTCCTTGCCCTCATAATCCTTGCCACTTTTATTATCAATTTGAGAAATCATAAAGGAGGGCAGCAAGTCTTTATTTTTTGGGATTTTAATCCATGCCCCCATTGTAGCTTAGACTGGTTTTTTGTACGTTTTCCACAGACAGCGCCAACTGTTGGAGCGGAAAAATTCAGATCCTTTAAATCCTCCAACTAGTAAATCTTGTAATCACATCGAGAAGCCAAACATCATCTTCGGTTGCCATCAATGAGAGTGAGGGGACCTACAAGGAAACACTCCAACGCTCAAGTCAGTCTTTGTTTAAGATGCTTGTACAATATAGAATGATCTCGTACATCTCTCTCTCTTTCTCTCCATGCTGATGGGATTATTACCCTTTTATAGGCATTCAAGTCTTGGGCTCCAAGTTCCACTCTCCTTTTATGTCTCCATGTTCCATGGAGTGGGTATTATGTTGCTTGATTGTAGCTCCACTCCTCATGTTTCTTGTACGAGTGGCTTATTTAGTGGAGGAGTTTGGCTCCCACACATGCTTGCACCATTTTAAAACTACCAAACTCGCATATTGCAAGATTTCAAAACTCCAGACAACTCATTAAGTTTTTATTATTACCCACACAACTAAGAGAAAACAACAAAACAGAAAACAATACTCAATTTACTTAGCAAGATCCTTCTATTGATGGCTGGTATTAACTTTATAGAAATACTGGAAGCTACAGGATCTGAAAATCAATGTTGTGGAGCCAAAACCAAAAATATACAAGGCGACACATGGACTTTTTTTTCTTCAAGAAAGACAAGAATGAAATCATTAAATGAGAATGGCACACAAATATTCCCACGTCCATCTTAGCATCCCTAGAAGTGCAAGTAGCTGACTAGACTGATTAAAGCTCCCATGCTTGTGGCATGAAAAAGACAAAGGCATCAAAGATAGGATTAATTATTAAATCATACCTTTAATACATTCCCAATTGAAGGTCATCTCCATCAAGTAAGGAAACCTTATAACAATCAATCAGGGGTATTCCCATCATCATCCCAAGATACTATTGTCTAATAAATATATTGGGAATATTATTTCCTGGTGCATCCTATGGATGGCAAACCTTCGCCAATAGGATGCCGTCATGTGTAGGGCACAATCCTAACCCCATGGCCGCCACCTCTTTCTATAAATACATCCATCTCTTCAAAATTTCGGTAAGCTTTTTACTACTCATAAAAACCCTAAACACTCACTCTTTTCAAAGTCACTGACTTAGACATTGGAGATCTATTGCCCAATCCCCCACCTCGTGGGCACGTAAGGCTTGGTTCTTTGCTCAAAGGTGTTTATTGTTTTGTAGGTATTATTTCATCAAAATTGAAGACGGCAGAAATTTGCTACGACAAATGTCGTTATACTATCTATCACAATATAATGTAAAGATATGAGTCAAATGGTGAAAACAATGGAGGTGGATTGTCTGCCCTCCCATTTCCATACTTTTCCCATCCCCTCCTGTTTTGTGTGGTCATGGTTAAGCCACGTCAACATTTTATATTCCTATTACTTTTTGTTTTATTATTTTTGTAAAAAAAATCAATATAAAATGTTGATGTGGCTTAACCGTGACCACATAAACAATAGGGGATGAGAAGAGTATGGAAATGGGAGGGCAGACAATCCACCTCCAAAAACAATTTTTCACGATTGGAATTGAAATGACTCTGACAAAAAGGCTTGGGGAATATATATATAGATGTAAACAACCTTCCTAGAACCTTTATGTTATATTCAATTTGTCATGTCCTAAAAGAATTAATTAATTATATTATTTCTTTATTTTTTTTTCTTTTTAAACGGGGGACAACTACAGGTGAACCACGGTTATCCACCACTTGCGGGCTCGGAATAAGCTAGTTGGGAATTGCACCTTATCCATGCCACTCCCAACCCTGATATTCTATGACGACCCATCCCGAATTTATATTTATTTATCCTCGATAACGTGGGAATGACTATTTTGCCCTTGATCGTTGGGTTGTGATAGTATTAATGGATTAAGAAAATGGGAAAAAGGGCTAAAAGAATGGACCAATTATCTAATTTCCTAAGTTTTGGGATCCAATTGAAATTGTAGGGTTGTTAGGACGAAGTTTGAATAGCCCAATTAGAACTTATGGATATTAGGTGGGTGCCCAATCCAGATCAACACATACACACACTCACACGTGCAACCTTTCTTGTACTCTCTCTCTTGTTCTCGAACCCTCTCCCTTTCGATACGCCGGAAACCAGCCCAAATCCCTTCAAACCATTGCAGATCGAGCTAGTGGTAGTTACCTTCGAGTTTCTTGCAAGCTCATAAGTCTAACTATACCATTAGTTTGACGTGAGGACTTCGAGAACCTGAGAACCTATGAACTCCAACAAGGTGCCCTGTTGCTCGAGCTTGATCGTGAGTGTTTCATAGGGTTCCAAGGTATGAGAGAGTCTTAAAACGACTTTACGAAGTTGTTAGAGGAATTTTGGAAGGTTTTGGACGTCGGGACAATCGAGTTCATCGAGTTGCAGACTTTGCCGGTTTCCACGAAATTATTTCGGCTAAATTCTGTTGGTTTTAGGACTCCAAAGTGGTAAGATCATGTTCTCCTAGTTGAGAACTTCATTTTGGTACAAATTTCATGAATTTTGGTGTTGAAATGGAAGAGATATTGAAGTTTTTCAGTTTTCAAGTTTCCAGTGAGTGCAGCAGTGACCGGCGCAGGACTCCGGCGAACCAAGGAAAAAGAAGGGGAATATTTTGTCAACTTTGAAGGAATATGCTAACGGAGTTAGGTAAATTAAACGGTATATTCCATTATTTAACGGAATATTCCCTAACGGCGTTAGGGAATCCAGGCACAAGCACGTGTCTGCGCGTGGGAACTTAGAAATTTTTTCTAAAAATATGGGGATGTTCGTGGTGTTGAGTAGGCCATGATGGTATATTCAAACACCTTAATTGAGTAACGTATGAGAAGTTATTTCCTAGTTTTGATTATGTGCTTAAAATAACGTTAAAATAGTTGTTTCACATATAGGTGAGACGTTTCATGAGGAAGAGCACAGTCAGGCGAGGCTCGGGGGTTATGACCCTTCCAGTATATATATATATGCTTGGTATTTTTCCCATAAAACTTATTTAAAAGGTTTGATGCTTTGAAATGCCATGTCAAATGTTTATTATTTAGAATATGCATTTAGTAGTTGCATATGTTATTGTTGACACTGCGGACACTCAGGTAAGTTCCAGGTGAGTTTATAGATTGTGAATGTGAATTGCATGGTTATAATTACATTTGATTCATTTAGAGCTCATAAACCTGCACCTCGGTGTTAGTGCTCCCGCCCATGGCCAGGGCACAGTCCTTCACATGATGTTCACCTCCCGCACCATACACTCACCTTGGATCCAAGTTAGGTGCACAGTTTTGTTGTACAGACCACTCTAAGGGGTGGTTTGGGAATGAGGTGCTTAAAAAAAAAGTACCCATGAAAAAAAGCTGTGAGGGTTTTAGGTGTTTGGTAAACTAAAAAAAAAGGCTTATTTTGGAAGCTGCTGTGAGAATAAGCTGAAATCAAAGGAAAAAGCGGAAGTTGCTATTTGCAGCTTTGGAAAACTAGCTTTTTTCAAAGCACACGAAGCTACAGTGCTCCTTTAATGAAAAGACCCATTATCAGATTGCTTTTTTTTCCAAAAGCACTTTTACAAAAAAGTTTACCAAACACTTTACTGATTTATTTCATAGCCGCTTATTCTCACAGCACAGCCGCTTATTCTCACAGCAGCTTTTTTTCAAAGCACAGCAATACCAAACCAGCCCTAAGTGGTTCCGACTCGTAGATGACCCACGATTATTCGCACAGTCTTCATGTGATTGTAGCACTTGAGCGTATTTATTTACACACAGTCCTGTCATACAAACCACTGTAGGTGGTTCTGACTCGTGTGCAGGCATACTTGATGAGCTATAGGTTCAGCCGTACAGGCCACAATAGGTGGATCTGGCTGACATGTTTCTTTCATTGATTTATTTCACCTGGTTTACTTATTTCATTATGCTGAGACATTTGACATGGTATATATATGTGGATTTTGGTATTTTGAGTATGGTTTTGTTATATGTATGTATTCTATTTTTTGGGAAATTATACCGGTTTTACGGCGAGGGGTAACTACCTTTGATGATTGAAATGGTTTTGAAAAGCTTTGTTTTTACTCACTCACACTTTCTGTTTTGTGCCCTTCCAGGTTTTAGGTAGGAGTGCTTATTGGTGGCTTATGAGGAATTGATGGCGGTTCTAACAAATTATCACTAATGTAAGACCATCTCTGGTATTGTATAGTTAGTACTTGTCCTGCTGGACTGCCCTTAGGCTATCTACGCTCTGATTATGTGTAATCACACCTAAATTTTGTTATTTGCACTTATATTTGTGTAGTGTAAACTAGTCAGCTTGGATTTTATTTACTCACATTTTTATATCCTTATCACTTCCGTATTGTGCACATGGTTACGTCACCCTCATGTGATGGTCAACACGCCTTGATTTGTTGGAAATGTGCCCTAAAACCAATCATATGATGATACTTTATGGACATTTCACATGTTAAACTAATCTAGTTTAATATCAAGGGCAAAGATTATTGTTTTAAGCCGTCTCATATAAATGTTATATGCTTAAACGATAAGTCCAAGGAATATGTAATTAGGAGAATGCAATTTAAAGAAGTTAGATTCATAAGACCAATCTCTTTCGTATAAATATCCTAAACGTTCCTGATCATAGGATTGTCAATTGGGCATTGACAGTTCGTTAAGATCAGTATGTGTTATGTCTTCTCTTAGTGAGAGTGACTGGTCTCGAGTCATTGGTGTGACTGACACCAAGACAAGTACGTAGGTGCTCAATAAGAAATGAGTTCACTGAACACGATCAACGAAGAGTTCTCATACTCATGTCACATGAGAACTCATGGTTGGGATAATGTAAAGTAGTCATTTGACCTGAGGCATCATAGTTGTCTTGTGGTTAAGTCCTTGATCTTTGATTATGTCAAAGTCACTCCATTCGAGGGTGTCCACGGCATCGTTGGGGTTAAGCCACTTAGCCATGGAGGCAAGTGAATGCGCAACAAGGGATCTCTAACCTTCAAATCGTTTGAGGGAGAATACTCTATGATATGATTAAGAATCTTTGGCCAAAGTATGAATGAGATTTAGGAAGTCGTTCCAAATCACATTCAAGGTAATCATATAAGTACATGAATCACATTGGATAGTAGACATGAATAAACTATCAAACCAAACAATGTGGTCAAGAGTATTGTATTAGAGAAAGACCGTATTGCATTGTAATCCTAAACTGAATAGGTTCTCCACCTCTTCTGATTAGCTTGGGTAACCATGATATGCTGCTAGGTGTCACTCTTGGTTTGTGGAAGCCCTAAACGTGTATAAACACTAAAGGGAGAATTGAAAGTAAGTTTCAATTCACAATCGATTTGAAAGAGTTTTAATCGCTCACTGCCTCGGTAAAAGGAACCTAATGGATCGTACACCGTGTAAGGTAGAGATTGAAGAAACAACGGAGATGAGTAAGAATAATTAAATGGTTTAATTATTTATGGCAAGGATTAATTAATATGTTAATTAATCAAACGAATAAGTTCGTTAAAGACCTCGGGATAGTTTTGGACCTTAAGGCCCAATGGGCTTCGAATGTCAAGTCCATTGACTTAAGTTGTATGACAACTTAATGAATAATGATTCACAAAGGCTCAAATAGTCCAATGAATCCCTATGGCCGGCCAATTAGAGATGGAGTGGGTTTTGGACTTATTTACAAGTTTGCCACTCCAATGAATTAAGGTATAAATATGACTTTATAGCCAAAATTCATTTAGGGTTTCTTTTTGGGAAAGGATGAGAACACAAAGCTCTCATTTTCTTTCTAAAGAGGCCGGCCACCCTAGAGGAGATTAGCTAGCAATCCAACTTCCTCTAGGTCACTCATTTCTACTTAAATCTAACCTTGGTGTGGAGACTTAGAGGTTCTCTATTTTGAGAACTTGGAGAAACATATTCTTCCATCCAAATCCATAGATCTAAGAAGCAAGGAATGAAGGCCCTCTCTTTGGGTGATTAGCCTTTGCTTATGCAAAGAGGAATCTACAAAGGTATAAATCTCAACTCACTTTGTTTTGAGTTGAGTCTTGGTTCACCAATCTACTAGGCTTTGAATTTCATGGTTAATGTTTTGTTTTAAGTGCATACAAGCATGATTCCGCCTTTTAATTGTTAATTGCATGCTATAGATGTTGCTTAAATGAACATGTTTTCACAAAATTATCCTTCACGATTTAGATCGGGGTGTGTCATATTCTCCTAACACCAGGGTAGGCTTGTGCTGGCCGACACCCGAATGTGACGAAGCCATACTAATATGCATGAGAACGAATGAATATAAATAAGACTTATAAATTCAAATATAATTAATATTCAAATGAGGAACATGTTCAGAGCATACACTAATCTAGAACACTAAAAAGAAATAATATAAAATTGAATGAACAAAGGAATGGGTCCTACACCGAGAGGACTCGAAGATGCCGATGCGGAGTGCCTTGTTGTCGGGATTGTACTCCTCGATTCTAAGTCCTGAGGGGGCTCAAAACAAAACATGAGTAGACCAAGTTGATCTATAAGTAGTACTAACATAGTTATTCAACAACGTACTAACCCCCAAAGTTTATGAAAACTCATATAGCATAATAAGTAATAGGTTTTCCGAAAACCCTAGCATGCCATAAAACTTCATAAAACATATATCATATATAGTGTGCTTAGTAGTGGTATCATCTCCCGCCCGAAGGCATATAGAACTCTTCTGATCGAAGCCATATAAATATCTTCCGCCCGTAGGCACTACAACCCACGGTCAAAGCCAATATAATTATCTTCGCTAGTAGGCACTACAACCCCCCCCCCCCGACCGA